>NC_134483.1:224109503-224296934 GCF_040206685.1 Ascaphus truei | reverse complement strand
GGGGAAAGAGTGGAGTGGGGGGGAAATAGTAGGTGGGGGAGGGAAATTTTGGAGAGGGGGGTGAAGAGTGGGAGGGGGAAGAGTGGGGGGGAAGAGTGGGAAGGAGGGAAGAGTCAGGAGGGGAAGAGTGGGAGGGGGGAAGAGGTGGGGGAGGGGAAAGAGTGTGAGGGGGGAACAGTGGGGAGAGGGGGGAACAGTGGGGGAGGGGGGGAAACAGTGGGGGGGAAGAGTGGGGGAGGAGAGGGAAGTGTCAGAGGGGGAAGACTGGGGGAGGGGAGTGGGGGGAAGAGTGGGGGAGGGGGAAAGAGTGGGGGAGGGGGGAAAGAGTGGGGGAGGGGGAAAGAGTGGGGAGGGGGGAAAGAGTGGGAGGGGAAAGAGTGGGAGGGGGGAAGAGTGGGGAGAGGGGGAAGAGTGGGATGGGAGGAAGAGTGGAAGGGGGAAGAGTGGGAGGGGGGGGAAGAGAGGGAGGGGGATGAAGAGAGGGAGGGGGGGAAGAGTGGGGGGAGAGAGTGCCATGTGGTGGGGGTGGGGGAGAGTGCCAGGTGGTGGGGGGAGGGAGAGTGCCAGGTGGTGGGGGGGGGAGGGAGTGCCAGGTGGTTAAGGGGGGGGGGCAAAGAGAGAGTGCGTGGTGAGGGGGGGAGTAAGAGGTGCGTGGTGAGGGGGGGGAGTGAGAGGGCGTGGTGAGGGGGGGAGTGAGAGTGCCAGGTGGTGGGGGGGGGGGAGAGGGAGGGAGAGTGCCAGGGGGGGGGAGAGGGAGGGAGAGTGCAGTGGGGGGGAGGGAGAGTGTCAGGTGGTGGAGGGGGAGGGAGAGTGCCAGGTGGTGGAGGGGGAGGGAGAGTGCTAGGTGGGGGGGGGAGAGTGCCAGGTGGTGGAGGGGGAGGGAGAGTGCCAGGTGGTGGAGAGGGGGAGGGAGAGTGCTAGGTGGTGGGAGGGGGAGGGAGACTGCCAGGTGGTTGGGGGGGGGGAGTCAGAGTGCGTGGTGAGGGGGGGAGTGAGAGTACCAGGTGAGGGGGGGGGAGAGAAGGGAGGGAGAGTGCCAGGTGGGAGGAGGGAGGGGGAGTGCCAGGTGGGGGGGTTCTGAAGGAGGGAGAGTGCCAGGTGAGGGGGGGGGGAAGAGTGCCAGGTGGGGGTGGGGGAGAGTGCCAGGTGGGGAGGGGGAGGGAGGGTGCCAGGTGGGGGAGGGGGAGGGAGAGTGCCAGGTGGTGGAGGGGGAGGGAGAGTGCTAGGTGGGGGGGGGGGAGAGTGCCAGGTGGTGGAGGGGGAGGGAGAGTGCCAGGTGGTGGGAGGGGGAGGGAGAGTGCTAGGTGGTGGGAGGGGGAGGGAGACTGCCAGGTGGTTGGGGGGGGGAGTCAGAGTGCGTGGTGAGGGGGGGAGTGAGAGTACCAGGTGAGGGGGGGGGGGAGAGAAGGGAGGGAGAGTGCCAGGTGGGAGGAGGGAGGGGGAGTGCCAGGTGGAGGGGGTTCTGAAGGAGGGAGAGTGCCAGGAGGGGGGGGGGGAAGAGTGCCAGGTGGGGGTGGTGGGGAGAGTGCCAGGTGGGGAGGGGGAGGGAGGGTGCAAGGTGGGGGAGGGGGAGTGCAGGTGGCGGGGTTGAGGGGGGGAGGAACAATGCCAGGTGAGGGGGGAAGAGTGCAAGGTGGGGGGGGGAGGAAGGGAGGGAGAGTGCCAGGTGGGGGGGAGGGGGGAGTGCCAGGTGGTGGAGGGAGAGGGAGAGTGCCAAGTGGTGGGGGGGGGGAGGGAGAGAGTGCTAGGGGGTGGGGGGGAGGGAGGGAGAGTGCAAGGTGGTGGGAGGGGGAGGGAGGGAGACTGCCAGGTGGTTAGGGGGGGGGGGAATGAGAGTGCATGGTGAGGGGGGGGGGGAGAAGGGAGGGAGAGTGCCAGGTGGGAGGAGGGAGAGTGCCAGGTGGGGGGGGGGGATTCTGAGGGAGGCAAGGTGCCAGGTGGGGGGAGGGGGGAGTGCCAGGTGGGGGTTGAGGGGGGGAGGAACAATGCCAGAGTGAGGGGGAAAAGTGCAAGGTGGGGGGGGGGGAGGAGAAGGGAGGGAGAGTGCCAGGTGGGGAGGGGGGGGGAAACGGAGGGGAGAGTGCAGGTGGGGGGGGGAGGAAAGTGCCAGGTGGGGGGGGGGGGAGGAAAGTGTCAGGTGGGGGGGGGGGGGAAGGAAAGTGTCAGGTGGGTGGGGGGGGGGAAGAGTGCCAGGTGGGGGTGGGGGAGAGTGCCAGGTTTTTGCCAGGTGGGGGAGGGGGAGTGCCAGGTGGGGGGAACAATGCCAGGTGAGGGGGAAGAGTGCAAAGTGGGGGGGGGGAGGAAGGCAGGGAGAGTGCCAGGTGGGGGGGAGGGAGAGTGCCAGGTGGGGGGGAGGGGGAGTGCCAGGTGGTGGAGGGAGAGGGAGAGTGCCAGGTGGTGGGGGGGGGGAGGGAGAGTGCTAGGTGGTTAGAGTGCTAGGTGGTGGGGGGAGGGAGAGTGCAAGGTGGTGGGAGGGGGAGGGAGGGAGACTGCCAGGTGGTTAGGGGGGGGGGGAATGAGAGTGCATGGTGAGGGGGGGGGAGAAGGGAGGGAGAGTGCCAGGTGGGAGGAGGGAGAGTGCCAGGTGGGGGGGGGATTCTGAGGGAGGCAAGGTGCCAGGTGGGGGGAGGGGGAGTGCCAGGTGGGGGTTGAGGGGGGGAGGAACAATGCCAGGTGAGGGGGAAGAGTGCAAGGTGGGGGGGGAGGAAGGGAGGGAAAGTACAAGGTGGGGGGGGAAAATGGAGGGAGAGTGCCAGGTGGGGGGGGAAGGAAAGTGTCAGGTGGGGGGGGGAAGGAAAGTGTCAGGTGGGGGGGGGGAGGGAGAGTGCCAGGTGGGTAGGGGGAGGGAGGGAGAGTGCCAGGTGGGGTGGGGAGGGAGAGTGCCAGGTGAGGTGGGAGGGAGAGTGCCAGGTGGGGGGCGGAAGGAAGGGTGCCAGGTGGGGGGGGGGGGAGAGTGCACGGAGGGGGGTGGGAGAGTGCCAGGAGGGGGGGTGGGAGAGTGCCAGGTGGGTGGGAGGGAGAGTGTGAGGTGGGGGGGAGAGTGCGAGGTGGGGGAGGGTGATTGCCAAGTGGACAGAGGAGAGTGCCAGGTGGGGGAGGGAGGAAGAGTACCAGGTGGGGGGAAAGGAAGAATGTGAGGGGTGGGGGAGGGGAGTGTGAAGTGTGTGGGGGGGGGGGAAGAGTGTGAGGTGGTGGGGGAGGGAGAGTGCCAGGTGGGGGAGGAAGAGTACCGGGTCAGCGGGGGAAGGAAGAGTGCCACGTGGGGGCGGAGGAAGAGTGCCAGATGGGGGAGGAAGAAGAGTGTCAAGTGGGAGGGGAGGGAAAGTGCCAAGTGGGGGGTGGGGAGGGAGAGTGCCAGGTGGGGGAGGGGGTGGGAGGGAGAGTACCGGGAGGGGGAGGGAGGGTGCCAGGTGAGGGAGGGAGAGTGCCAGGTGGGGGAGTGGGAGGGAGGGAGAGTGCCAGGTGGGGGAGGGAGGGATTGTGCCAGGTGGAGTGAGGAGGGAGGGAGAGTGCCAGGTGGGGTGGAGAGGGAGGGAGAGTGCCAGGTGGGGCGAGGAAGGAAGGGTGCCAGGTGGGGGGGGGGGAGAGTGCCCTGAGGGGTGGGGGGGGAGAGTGCCCTGAGGGGGGGGTGGGAGAGTGCCAGGTGGGGGGGAGGAAGAGTGTGAGGTGGGGGGGAAGAGTGCGAGGTGGGGGGAGGGTGATTGCCAAGTGGAGGGAGGCGTGTGTCAGGTGGGGGAGGGAGGAAGAGTACCAGGTGGGAGAAAGGAAGAATGTGAGGGGTGGGGGTGGGGGGAATGTGAGGTGGGGGGGAGGAGAGTGCTTGGTGGTGGGGGTGGGAGAGTGCCAGGTGGGGAGGAGGAGGAGTGCCACGTGGGAGGGGAAGGAAAGTGCCAAGTGGGGGGGGGGGCGAGGGAGGGAGAGTGCCAGGTGGGGGGGGGGGGAGAGGGAGGGAGAGTGCCAGGTGGGGGGGGAGGGAGAGTGCCAGGTGGGGGGGGAGGGGGAGGGAGAGTGCCAGGTGGGGTGGGGGAGGGAGGGAGAGTGCCAGGTGGGGTGGGGAGGGAGGGAGAGTGCCAGGTGGAGTGGGGAGGGAGGGAGAGTGCCAGGTGGGGTGGGGAGTGAGAGAGAGTGCCAGGTGGGGTGGGAGGGAGAGTGCCAGGTGGGGGGAGGAAGGAATGGTGCCAGGTGGGGGGGGGGGAGAGTGCCAGGTGGGGGGGAAGGAAGAGTGTGAGGTGGGGAGGAAGGAAGAGTGTGAGGTGGGGGGGAAGAGTGCGAGGTGGGGGAGGGTGATTGCCAAGTGGAGGGAGGCGTGTGTCAGGTGGGGGAGGGAGGAAGAGTGCCACATGGGGGAGGAGGAAGAGTGTCATGTGGAGGAGGAAGAGTGTCATGTGGAGGAGGAAGAGTGCCACGTGGGGGAGGAGGGAGAGTGCCAGATGGAGGAGGAAGAAGAGTGCCAATGGGGGGGGAGAGGGAGGGAGAGTGCCAGGTGGGGGGGGGGGGAGGAGGGAGAGTGCCAGGCTAGAGTGCCAGGTGGGGGTGAGGGAGGGAGAGTGCCAGGTGGGGTGGGGAGTGCCAGGTGGGGTGGGAGGGAGAGTGCCAGGTGGGGGGAGGAAGGAAGGGTGCCAGGTGGGGGGGGGGGGAGTGCCCTGAGGGGGGGTGGGAGAGTGCCAGGTGGGGGGCTGGGAGAGTGACAGGTGGGGGGGGGGGGGGAAGGAAGAGTGCCAGGTGGGGGGGGAAGAGTGCAAGGTGGGGGAGGGTGATTGCCAAGTGGAGGGAGGCGTGTGTCAGGTGGGGGAGGGAGGAAGAGTACCAGGTGGGGGAAAGGAAGAATGTGAGGGGTGGGGGTGGGGGGAGTGCGAGGTGGGGGGGGGAGTGCGAGGTGGTGGGGGAGGGAGAGTGCCAGGTGGAGGGAGAGTGCCAGGTGGGGGAGAGTGCCAGGTGGGGGAGTACCGGGTCAGCGGGAGAAGGAAGAGTGTCATGTGGAGGAGGAAGAAGAGTGCCAAGTGGGAGGGGAGGGAAAGTGCCAAGTGGGGGGGGGGAGAGCGAGGGAGAGTGCCAGGTGAGGGGGGGGAGGGAGAGTGCCAGGTGAGGGGGGGGGGGTGGGAGGGAGAGTGCCAGGTGGGGTGGGGAGGAAGGGAGAGTGCCAGGTGGGGTGGGAGGGAGAGTGCTAGGTGGGGGGAGGAAGGAAGGGTGCCAGGTGGGGGCGGGGGAAGTGTACCCTGAGGGGGGGGGTGGGAGAGTGCCAGGTGGGGGGGAAGGAAGAGTGTGAGGTGGGGGGGGGAAGAGTGTGAGGTGGGGGAGGGTGATTGCCAAGTGGAGGGAGGCGTGTGTCAGGTGGGGGAGGGAGGAAGAGTGCCATGTGGGGAGGAGGAGGAGTGCCACGTGGGGAGGAGGAGTGCCACGTGGGGGAGGAGGAAGAGTGCCAGATGGGGGAGGAAGAAGAGTGCCAGATGGGGGAGGAAGAAGAGTGCCAAGTGGGAGGGGATGGAAAGTGCCAAGTGGTGGGAGGGAGAGTGCCAGGTGGGGGGGGGAGGTAGAGTGCCAGGTGGGGTGGGGAGGGAGGGTGAGTGCCAGGTGGGGTGGGGAGTGCCAGGTGGGGTGGGAGGGAGATTGCTAGGTGGGGGGAGGAAGGAAGGGTGCCAGGTGGGGGCGGGGGAAGAGTGCCCTGAGGGGGGGGGGGTGGGAGAGTGCCAGGTGGGGGGGAAGGAAGAGTGTGAGGTGGGGGGGGAAGAGTGCGAGGTGGGGGAGGGTGATTGCCAAGTGGAGGGAGGCGTGTGTCAGGTGGGGGAGGGAGGAAGAGTGCCACATGGGGGAGGAGGAAGAGTGCCATGTGGGGAGGAGGAGGAGTGCCACGTGGGGAGGAGGAGGAGTGCCACGTGGGGGAGGAGGAAGAGTGCCAGATGGGGGAGGAAGAAGAGTGCCAGATGGGGGAGGAAGAAGAGTGCCAAGTGGGAGGGGATGGAAAGTGCCAGGTGGGGTGGGGAGTGCCAGGTGGGGTGGGAGGGAGAGTGCCAGGTGGGGGGAGGAAGGAAGGGTGCCAGGTGGGGGGGGAGAGTGCCCTGAGGGGGGGTGGGAGAGTGCCAGGTGGGGGGTTGGGAGAGTGCCAGGTGGGGGGGGGGGGGGAAGGAAGAGTGCCAGGTGGTGGGGGAAGAGTGCGAGGTGGGGGAGGGTGATTACCAAGTGGAGGGAGGCGTGTGTCAGGTGGGGAGGGAGGAAGCGTACCAGGTGGGGGAAAGGAAGAATGTGAGGGGTGGGGGTGGGGGGAGTGCAAGGTGGGGGGGGGGGAAGAGTGTGAGGTGGTGGGGGAGGGAGAGTGCGAGGTGGGGGAGGGAGGAAGAGTACCGGGTCAGCGGGAGAAGGAAGAGTGTCATGTGGAGGAGGAGGAAGAGTGCCACGTGGGGGAGGAGGAAGAGTGCCAGATGGGGGAGGAAGAAGAGTACCAAGAGGGAGGGGAGGGAAAGTGCCAAGTGGGGGGGAGGGAGGGAGAGTGCCAGGTGGGGTGGGGAGGGAGGGAGAGTGCCAGGTGGGGTGGGCAGGGAGGGAGAGTGCCAGGTGGGGTGGGCAGGGAGAGTGCCAGGTGGGGTGGGGAGGGAGTGCCAGGTGGGGGGAGGAAGGAAGGGTGCCAGGTGGGGGGGGGGGGAGAGTGCCCTGAGGGGGGAGGGAGAGTGCCAGGTGGGGGGAAGGAAGAGTGTGAGGTGGGGGGGGGGAAGAGTGCGAGGTGGGGGAGGGTGATTGCCAAGCGGAGGGAGGCGTGTGTCAGGTGGGGGAGGGAGGAAGAGTGCCACATGGGGGAGGAGGAAGAGTGTCATGTGGAGGAGGAGGAAGAGTGCCACGTGGGGAGGAGGAAGAGTGCCAAGTGGGAGGGGAGGGAAAGTGCCAAGAGGGGAGAGGGAGGGAGAGTGGCAGGTGGGGGGGGGGGGGGAGAGAGGGAGGGAGAGTGCCAGGTGGGGGGGGAAGGAGGGAGAGTGCCAGGTGGGGGGGGAGGGAGGGAGAGTGCCAGGTGGGGGGGGAGGGAGGGAGAGTGCCAGGTGGGGGGGGGGGAGGGAGAGTGCCAGGTGAGGTGGGGAGGGAGGGAGAGTGCCAGGTGGGGGGGGGGGGAGGGAGAGTGCCAGGTGAGGTGGGGAGGGAGAGTGCCAGATGGGGTGGGGAGGGAGAGTGGCAGGTGGGGTGGGGAGGGAGAGTGCCAGGTGGGGTGGGAGGGAGAGTGCCAGGTGGGAGGAGGAAGGAAGGGTGCCAGGTGGGGGGGGGGGGAGAGTGCCCTGAGGGGGGGAGGGAGAGTGCCAGGTGGGGGGAAGGAA
Organism: Ascaphus truei; assembly: GCF_040206685.1. Lineage (NCBI taxonomy): Eukaryota > Metazoa > Chordata > Amphibia > Anura > Ascaphidae > Ascaphus > Ascaphus truei. Next base: position 224,289,639 of record NC_134483.1, on the reverse strand, counting down.
GAGTGTGAGGTGGGGGGGGGGGAAGAGTGCGAGGTGGGGGAGGGTGATTGCCAAGTGGAGGGAGGCGTGTGTCAGGTGAGGGAGGAAGAGTGCCACATGGGGGAGGAGGAAGAGTGTCATGTGGAGGAGGAGGAAGAGTGCCACGTGGGGAGGAGGAAGAGTGCCACGTGGGGAGGAGGAAGAGTGCCAAGTGGGAGGGGAGGGAAAGTGCCAAGAGGGGAGAGGGAGGGAGAGTGGCAGGTGGGGGGGGGGGGAGAGAGGGAGGGAGAGTGCCAGGTGGGGGGGGGAAGGAGGGAGAGTGCCAGGTGAGGGGGGGGGGTGGGAGGGAGAGTGCCAGGTGGGGTGGGGAGGAAGGGAGAGTGCCAGGTGGGGTGGGAGGGAGAGTGCTAGGTGGGGGGAGGAAGGAAGGGTGCCAGGTGGGGGCGGGGGAAGTGTACCCTGAGGGGGGGGGGTGGGAGAGTGCCAGGTGGGGGGGAAGGAAGAGTGTGAGGTGGGGGGGGGAAGAGTGTGAGGTGGGGGAGGGTGATTGCCAAGTGGAGGGAGGCGTGTGTCAGGTGGGGGAGGGAGGAAGAGTGCCATGTGGGGAGGAGGAGGAGTGCCACGTGGGGAGGAGGAGTGCCACGTGGGGGAGGAGGAAGAGTGCCAGATGGGGGAGGAAGAAGAGTGCCAGATGGGGGAGGAAGAAGAGTGCCAAGTGGGAGGGGATGGAAAGTGCCAAGTGGTGGGAGGGAGAGTGCCAGGTGGGGGGGGGAGGTAGAGTGCCAGGTGGGGTGGGGAGGGAGGGTGAGTGCCAGGTGGGGTGGGGAGTGCCAGGTGGGGTGGGAGGGAGATTGCTAGGTGGGGGGAGGAAGGAAGGGTGCCAGGTGGGGGCGGGGGAAGAGTGCCCTGAGGGGGGGGGGTGGGAGAGTGCCAGGTGGGGGGGAAGGAAGAGTGTGAGGTGGGGGGGGAAGAGTGCGAGGTGGGGGGGGAGGGAGGGAGAGTGCCAGGTGGGGGGGAGGGAGGGAGAGTGCCAGGTGGGGGGGGGGAGGGAGAGTGCCAGGTGAGGTGGGGAGGGAGGGAGAGTGCCAGGTGGGGGGGGGGGAGGGAGAGTGCCAGGTGAGGTGGGGAGGGAGAGTGCCAGATGGGGTGGGGAGGGAGAGTGCCAGGTGGGGTGGGGAGGGAGAGTGCCAGGTGGGGTGGGAGGGAGAGTGCCAGGTGGGAGGAGGAAGGAAGGGTGCCAGGTGGGGGGGAGGAAGGAAGGGTGCCAGGTGGGGGGGAGGAAGGAAGGGTGCCAGGTGGGGGGGGGAGAGTGCCCTGAGGGGGGGTGGGAGAGTGCCAGGTGGGGGGTGGGAGAGTGCCAGGTGGGGGGGGGGGAGGAAGAGTGAGTGGGGGGGGGAAAGAGTGCGAGGTGGGGGGGGGGGGAATTGCCAGGTGGAGGGAAGGAAAGTGCCAGGTGGAGGGAGAGAAAGTGCCGGGTGGAGGGAGGAGTGCCAGGTGTGAGAGGGAGGAAGAGTACCGGGTGGGCGGGAGAAGGAAGAGTGCCACGTGGGGGAGGAGGAAGAGTGCCACGTGGGGGAGCAGGAAGAGTGCCACGTGGGGGAGGAGGAAGAGTGCCAAGTGGGAAGGGAGGGAAAGTGCAAAGTGGGGGGGGGGGAGGGAGAGTGCCAAGTAAGTGGGGGGGAAGGGGGAGGTGCGGTGCATGCGACGGAGGGGGCGGAGAGTGCCAGGTTGGGGGGGGGGGAAGGAAGAGTGTGCGATGGGGGGGGGGGGAGGAAGAGTGTGCGTTGGTGATGGGGGGAGGAAGAGTGCGAGGTGGGGGGGGAAGGAAGAGTGCAAGGTGTGGGGGAAGAGTGTGACATGTGGGGAATTGTGCGATGTGCGGGGAAGAGTGTGAGGTGGTGGGGAGTGAGAGGCGGGAGAGAGACGGAGGAAGAATAAGAAAGAAAATGAAACACGTTGGAAGAGAGGGGGACAGTCAGGGTGGGGGGAGTGTGAGGATAACAAGGGGGACTGTGAGGGGTGCTCCCAATGCCTATCAAATGGGGACCGCGGTGGTAACAAAATGTACTTTGTGTTTTTTGTTTAGCGGGCCCTTTCAACGTTTTTGCAGGGGGGGCCCAAAAATGCAGTTACACCCCTGATTCCCATTTTGCCACCGCCGCAGGTTTGAAATCACTGGTGCATCATTTCCTCCGTTACACACGAGCCCCGAATAAAATCAGCGTGTACAGTCTATCACGTGTAATGTGCCGCTCAATTTATTAAGATATTATCAAAACTACAAAACCACCATCAAAAAGGACACAGACGGCGTTCCAGTGCTTCCCCCTTCCCCTTTATCACCACTCCAATCCATGTAACAGCGCGGCACTGCGCGCTCAGGCATAGAAGCCTGAAAACATCCCACATCACAACGGCTTCCTTCAGTTTAACAATGCAGTTTGAATGAATGAAACATGCTTTCGAAGCATTTCTGTATTTGTACTTCTTTATCAGATGTGTGCACCAGATGGTCCCCATAGTATAAGATACAGTACACTGGGTTGGTGACTGCCCACAGTTTTTATTCAGAGGTCAGCTGACTAAAGGAGCGCCAGTAAATAAGATAGTTTGTGTAGATTGTGTCCCTGTAATCATTCATGGGAATGACGCCTGAAGCTTCCTACGGTGGGTGCTACCTGATCGCAACCAAACCCTTGCATTGCTTTATCTCCATCACACCCTTGTGGCACCTCACTTCCTTATAAAACCCAAGGTTGTCATCACCGATAATTACACCATGACAGCATCTCTCAGATATTACTAGGGTTCTTCACTGCATCCGCCCTTTTGATGATAGATAAACAGCAATGGGTCGTTATTGCCATGTTATGTTAATTGAATGAGTCGTACAGTAACAAGAAGAAATCGCAGGCCTCGATGTACAAGAAATGACGGGGCCAAGTAGCCCTTTCCATTATAAAAACAAAAAGCCGACCTTGTGTAAGAGCGGCATTATTATGAGGTTTTTAGTTCAAATTTGATTCATTCTTTGCGGTTATTCCTTGTAAACATTTTAAAGCATTATCAACATTCTCCAAGAGCTTTGCAAAAATCACTGAATTGTGAAACTAGTTAACAAAATCTTCAAAAATGTCCCCAATGACGCAAAGAAAATGTTGTAAAAAAAAAATGCTGACGAAATTGGCAAACTTGGTGGGAAAATGTAATTTATAAGTAAGCTTTTGGTGTTATTGGCACAACTTGCAATTTGTGAGACCATTAACGTCATGAATGTACAAAATTAACCAATTTCGCATTTGTGTGTGCAAAGTTTTTGACAATCCTTGCTTATTTCAGGGAAACTGGTCTGGCAAACTTCAAAGCTTAATTGACGTGTGAATTAGCAAATTTCAAACCAAACTTTCAAAAGGTAAACGTTTCAATACAATACTCTTGAACTTCCTAACTTTTACTAAAAGTTTGTGTGAACGTAGGACAAGCGAACTCTGGCCATTTCAAACATCTCCCCTGCCAAACTTACTGGTGAATATCAGTGATCAACATTGTAAATGTTGGCGATATCCAAACACCGTCATTATCAAGTTGTGAAGGTCCGTAAAAATACAAGTACAGATGCCGAACACACAAAAAAAGGAAAAATATAAAAAAAAAAAAAAAAAAAATTATATATATATAATGTATGTATGTTTTGTCATTAAGATGTAGCACTGGGCACCCCCTGTGTTTTCCTATATTCATGTGCCACAGCCCAGTTGCACTCTATGTGGCATTACATATAGTCAATATTAGGAGGGTGTGGGCGTTTGAGCTTGCTGGGTTTGTGTGTTTAATATATATATATATATATATATATATATATATATATATATATATATATATATATATATATATATATATATATATATATATAAAACAAAGTATCCCACGTAAAGCACTCTGGTGTAAACAAGTATAACAAATGTATTAAAGACACAACACACTTTGTCTGTGTTGTTCATATATATATATATAAATAAACTCATCCTCAATCAACTATATACAGCTTTCAGAAAAATAAACTGTATACATTAAATTTGCATGTGATTAGTAGTAAACTGCTAGGTGTGAACTTCCAGCAAAACCGGCTTCGGACCTTTCCCATAACCAGTGTTGTGAGAGATTTCATAGAGCAAGTAAACAGAACAAGCCTCTCCCAGAGAAACTTCACAACCTATTGTAATGATGGTAAAATGGCTGTGATCGCTAGTGGGGTCACGATCAGTGGCAAATTTCCCACTAGGCCCGGACCTAGGGCAGCAAAATTCTGGAGCGGCAGAAATGCCCGCCCCCCATATACATTTGCAGCGCTCTCAGGTCAATTGGGCCTAATGGGAAGGCACTTTGCTGTGGCGGCTGCCTCCTCCTTGCTTCTCCTTTCCAATTGCAGCATCAAATGACGCCGTGGACATCACCAATGTGACATGACACAGCCTCTCGTTGCCATGGCAGTGTCAAATGATGTCATGACGTTGTTGGTGACGTCCGCGGAGCCATTTGACGCTGCGATTCTAAAGAAGGAGGGTGGCAGCAAGGAAGTGGCCGCCACAGCTTAGAGTCTAGGGGCGGCGGATGCCCTGAGCACGTGTCCTTGACTTGACTTCAAGGTCACCGACATGAGGAGAGGTTTCCTACCTGCGACTTGGCAAGCTTCTTCTCTAGCATCTCCCGCTCCCGCTCCGTCTGCTGAAGACGTTTGTTCACCTCCACTATGTCTCCCTTCAGAGAAGCCAGGGCTGCTAAGTGGAGCTGAAAGAAAAATAAATATCAATTGAAGGTGCAGCTCCTGTTACTGTGTCCCAGAAAGAGTACTGTGCGACGTTACTAAGCGGTATAAAGTAATACTGCTATCTTTTATATTGTATGGCGCCGACATATTCCGCTGAGCAGTACAATGTGGGAGAGAGGATAATGACAAAAGAGTACGTATGACAAGAGAGTACCTATAGTGTAGGATTAGACTAGGGTTCTCCACGCCAGTCCTCAAGCCCCCCCAACAGGTCAGATTTTCAGGATATCCCAGCTTCAGCACAGCCGGCTCAATCAGTGGCTCAGTCAAAGACTGAGCCTGTGATTGAGCCACCTGTGATGAAGCAGGGCCTGATTGAGCCATCTGTGCTGAAGCTGGGATATCCTGAAAAGCTAACCTCTAGGGGGAGGGCTTGAGGACTGGCATTGAGCACCCCTGGATTAAGACAAAATGAGACAATGGGGATTGTTGTTTCTAAACCAGGAATACCCCAGCTTTGACCACTGCCCGGATATTTGGCACAAACTGCCTTTCATTCTCCTCTCCCACTGATCATATTTACTGGGAGATTGCACCGTTTCCACTTCGGAAAAACTCTGACATCAACTCCTTTTTAGTGCCTCTAAAAATAGCACATTTAATAACAATTACTTTTAAATGCAGGCCGGATATTTGCAACCGATATCTTTCATGTTCCGTTTCTTAGCCCATTTACTGGTAGAAGTTCTTCTGAGAGTTCGCCCCTTGTAGTTGGATAACTTGTGCAGCTCCTGCGGTGGCCCGAGACCCCTGAAATTATTTTGTGTCATCGTCATTTATTTTGTTATATATACTGTATATATCCGAGATTCAGATTTTCACAGGTGAGATGATCAAAAATAGTACTCCTTACTTAGGGTTGCCAGGTGTCCGGTATTGAACTGGACTGTCCTGTATTTGGATACTCTGTCCAGTAAAAAATGAGAGGTACTGTAATACTGAACATGTATATGTCCGGTATTTCCCTCCCTGGACATAGTGACCTGACGCACCTTTCACCATATAGTCCAGTATTTTTGGAGAAGACACCTGGCAACCCTATCCTTACTTGGGTGCCTATCTTACTTAGTTAAGTAAAGGGACTTAACTAACTGTCCCTCCTACTGTCTCTGTACGTTCTCCCTACCTACCAATTAGATTGTAAGCTCCTCGGAGCAGGGACTCCTTCCTTAATGTTACTTTTACAGTATGTCTGAAGCACTTATTCCCATGATCTGTTATTTATATTATTTGTTATTTATATGATATGTATTACTACTGTGAAGCGCTATGTACATTTATGGCGCTATATAAATAAAGACATACAATACAACTAACCTAGATGTAAATCAGTTGTGTGATGGTGGCCATTGAAGACTGAGCTTAGACCACTGACATAGTTAACTGTGAATTCCTTAGTGATTGTCTGCTTTTGCTGACCACTTTAACATTGAAAAATGTATTTGCTTCATTCTTTTTTCAGTACGTGAAACATTTTTTATGTGCTACTTTATGTTATACTCTCTCTAGTCCACATTTGCAAAGCTATTAGACAGATCTAGAACCAACGAATAATTAGAATGGAACAGAAGGGTTTACATGGCTTAGCGCTTTCTCTGCACTGCAACTGTGGTTCACTGTGCAAGTTATTTTATCCACAACTGCTGGAGGGCTGTAATATAATGTAATATTGTACTTGCAAAAACATTACTTAAATTATCTATGGGCGAGCCCAGCCTGTGTATAACCTCAGTACCGTGTCCTGGTCCCTGGATAATATTTTAGTACTAATGCATACAAAAGCAGTATGAAATTACATCCCACAGGCTGCAGTTACATTGATCGATTCCAACCACTTAGCTTTCTACCTCAGACATATCCCACCTATCCCATAGTTAAATCATCTTCTCTGCTGTTATGGCATATTAAACATAACACAGCTTGAAAACAGATTCACTGCAAGCTAGCAATTAGAAGAGAAGAATGATCGGGATAAAACTATTGCATTTGAGGGGTGTGACAGTAGGGGGTAGCCAGGCTATCAAATAAAGGTTTAAGCCCGTTTGGTTACCCCTGGTCCGTGTGTTGGGTTTATAGAGTGTCAGCTCTTGGACCCAGTGCTGTATATGCATAACCTGTAATTGTGCGGTAATAAAGTATTTAATGTGTTTTTACCTTTCCAGGAGTGCCAGCAAGCAGAGGGGGCTGTGGTATGAGTTTCAAGGGGGGTTTTGCTGGGAAAGTGTTGGCAGATTGTATCTATATAGATATGTCCCAGAGTTGCTGGTTCCCCAAAAAATTTACCAAGGATCAGGTCGGATGCCTGGATGCATGTAGACACATGGTCCCTGTAATATCTCCCCTTGAAAGGACTTGTGCGACTCAGCACAGGGTTTCCCTGCTTCAGCACAGACCAGAAAGGTAAAAGGGGCATAGGGATGAGAGGTGTCCCTGAAACAGTCAAGGGGTCCCTAGGTTAATGGGAACACCCAGAAACCAGTATAGGGATTGTGAGGTACTCCAATCATCTAAGGTTGTGAGGGGATTCTTAGGCTGGGGCCATAGAGGGGTGAGGAGTTCGGAGCCGCGCTGACGCTGAGGCTCGCCTGCTGAAATCTGCGCGATTTCGTGCCCATGCAGGCGAGTCAGCGGGCGCGATCGAAGGCGGGGGGAGACTGAGGGAGGCGGGGCAGTGACGTCGCTGGGCCAATCGCCCGCGCTGATTGGATGGTTTCAGTCGACAGTGCGCTGAAAAACAGCTTGGCTGCTGGCTGAAAAATCCAACTCGTCAGCACGCCTGCAGACGCTCGCGTGAGCCCCCTCTCAAGGCATCCTCATTGAGGATGCAGGGGCTCAGCGCGGCCTGTCCTTCTATGGACTCGGCCTTAGAATCCGTACTAAGTTTATTATAAAGTGCGTGTGGGGAATATGGCTAGGGGGAAATGACGTGCAGTTTCCTATTCTATTCCCCATAACCAGAAAGACTTAGGATTGTTAAAGTGTAAGGTATATTTTATTAGCAAAGTGTATTGAAACATATGCTTGTGCATTGCACCAAGTTGGTGCCACTCTGTCTCACTCAGAGGTCTGGGCTGGAAAGGCCAGATGTGTGAAGACCATTTGGGCAGGATAGCTAGTGTCCACATCCACAGATGAAGAGGCACGATTTACATATCAACCTGCTTTCCCCAGCCTGGCTGGAGCCCTGGCACTGCGGGTGGCATAAAGGGAAGCAAGGGGAAAGGGGCCATATTTCACCCACCCCTGGGTTCATTAAGATTTCTGAGAAACCCTGTTTTCTGATACTGGGTTGTCTCAGATTGGTTGCTGAGAAATTTCTCAGGCTGTTTGATTGGGCTGTAAGATTTCTGTGAATGAAACGGAGAGGGTTTAAAACCCCTTACGCAGCTCAGATTTTTTTAGCTTTCTCCCATGTTTTTAGATTCTCTCAAGATTCTAAAGTTGTTCCAGTTTCCAGCAAGAATGAGGCAAGGCTCTGCTTCAGCAAAATCTGCCTGGAATCTTTGCAGTTCCAAGACTATTGGGAGTAAACTTCTGGATGTTGAAGTTCCTGCACCTAGTAGAGTGTAGTTTTGTTACCCAAGTAAGTGTGCTTTGTGTCTGCCTTTTGTGCAACATTGTGTGTTTGCCTATTTTAAGTGAATAAATTACAAATGTATTTCATCATCTTGCTTTGCTCAGTGATATGATCCCGGTATAAAGGTGTAAATGCCTGGTCTCCCGTGACGAGGGGTTGAAACACAACTCATATAACAGTATAAGCACTTTTTATTTTACTTTTTAACATGTAAATCTATTTACCATTAAACATTGCCATATCTTTAATTTCTTGCTGACCTGCCAAACGCCTAATCACTAATGTGGGGCAAAATGGAAGCAGTGCTTTGCTACACCGACATCCACTAAGTCTGATATTGAGCACTGAAAATCTACATATCACAGAGCACCATGGAAAGATGTCTTACGTATATGTTCTACAGCACGCCTGCTCTAGTCCAGTTCTCAAGCCTCCCCCAACAGGTCAGGTTTTCAGGATATGCCTGCTTCAGCACAGGTGGCTGAGGCAGGGCCAGCATTAAGCTTGGCGGGGCCCAAGGCGGCATGCTGGCAGCGGGCCCCCGCCTGTAAAAAAAAAAAAGTTAAGGGGACTTATGTTGACGAGCGGCCCTCCTCCGGCAGCGTCATGGCAACACGGCGTCATATGACTACGTGGCGTCATAAGACGTCAGTCACCATGGCAACGCGACAGGAGGCGGCCACTCTGGGAAGGTACACACTCTCCCTCTCGTTCCCCGCCTTCACCCCACAGCTACCTCTCTACCTGTAAAGTCCTGATGAAATGCAGAAGTCGGGTTTTTATTTTCACCCCTCTAGAGGCTATTATTCAATGTTACGCAAGCTTCTGCAGTGCCTTATTGCCATTAAACTCAGAAGTGACATCTTAAAAGCTCATGATGTATCTGTGTTATAGGACATTAAAGCTTTATCTCATCTGGGAAGGTAGGTGTTGCACACAAAACCCACTCACCATGGATGTGAAGCCACTTTTTGAACAGCATCCATGTATCAAAGCCTTAGAGTGGTCAAAATGGTTCAATTACAGCAGATTCATGAAGAAAAAAAATCCCACTGAAAGCAATGGTAATTTCTTCTCTGATAAATCTGATACAATTATTTGCCAAAGTGTTGTATCCAGGAGCATTTGATACATGGACCCACGTCAGTTTATATGAAGTGGTGTTAAAATGAACTGGATCCACCAGAGATTGCACCTCTTTAGGAATAAGAACAAAGATAAGGTATACCAGCATAATGTATCCCCTATGGAACACTGAATAAAATAACATTACATCAGAAAGGCAATAATTAACCATTAATTGCTGCTATTAAGTTTTCATTTGCTACTAACCAAAAACAAAAATATGCTTTTCTCTTAGCAAACCAACTTTTTGTTAGCATCATCACACTGCAGGAAAGGCAGATAGCTCATTATACAACCAAGCATTTCACACGACGATGGTGTTAATTCCGTACTCTGAACACAGACGTGCTCAAGGTGACTCGGAGAAGGCCCAGATATCACATTTCCTGGTTCATAGCCCTGTGACATACACACTGGAATCTCTGCTCTTTCCCACTGTGGAAGCATTGCCAAACATTTTAAGTGCTTCCTTGGTCTTGGTGTTTGTCCAAGATGAAAATGCTGATGGCCGCAGTCATATTGTTACAATGAATTATGCAAAGAGGTGATACTGAAGGAGGACCAAGAAATAAAATACATAATGGTACAGGGGAGTCATGAAAGATGGACCCTGTGATGACTTGTGGAAGGTGTGTGTCAAGTTTATTGCACATTATTATTGTAGCCCCTATGCTGTTCCGGGTTACAAGCAATCCCAGCGTCACAGGAACCTTCTACAGTTAAGTAGATACATTAATTACCGCAGTGAAACGTATTTCTATTGCAAAACGTACAATGTAGGATTCCCAGATCTTGGGTTAGAGTAGGTCGCACGTCTTCAAACGTACTGCACACTTTTTTTGGGGGGTTGTTTTCCTCTTAATGTTATGAGATTGTTTGGTAATGTGCAGAAATGCCATATTTTTGTCAGGTGACCGTGCAAATGTATTCAAATGTACTTTGCAAAGGTTTTCACACACAAAAAATAAAAAATACATACAGTAACAGCAAACTTTGCCTGGCTCGCAAAAATTCAACATAAAAAAACAACAAAAAAAACAGCAGAGCTCTCTAGTCTTGGTTAAAAAAGCAGTGTCACTTGTGTGACCGTTTCATGACAGGTTTTGTATATATATATATTTTTAACAAATTAAAGATGCAAAAGTTGATCATTGGAATGTAGCAGTTGTGAAGCACAGGCGAACAAGGTACAGTACACCCTGGCTAGTAACACACCCTGGCTAGTAACACACCCTGGCTAGTAACAATGAGTATGGTTTTAAAGCGACAGCTTTACATCTGATGCATTTAACACCCAGGCATTGCAATATGAAATCGTTTTTTGTTTTTAAATAATCATTTACGGCGTGAGAGGACAGTGTATGCTGTCTTGTGACACAATGATAATGTAATCCGATTCGTGCATCTATTGGAGCAGTGATTTGTTTGCAGCATGAAACAAGACAAGGAGGAATTCAAATTACTGTACTACTAACTCCACAAATATTTATAAGACAACTTGAAAATTATTTTCATTTTTTTTTTTTTAAAAAGATATCACTATAGAAGATTTAACTCACTGATTGTATGCTACTGTAGCAAGTCATTTTTGTCCTAAACAACATTGTCCTCATGATGGAAGTCCATGAATAGCCTGAAAACAAGAGGATTTTACCTTTTCAAGCAAGCCAAAAAAAATCACCAGATGTTCTCATAAGAATGTCTCATTAAGACCCGTGGCAAAAATATTAGTACCATTTCTAAATTCTATAAATTCTCCCATAATGTGACTTGCTTGGGTTTATGACTACATTAATGTTTTATTGCTGTATATCATATTGTGGAAAAGAGCATTTTTATAGACCAGTTAATGAAATGCAGTGTCGCAGGCCATTTCACTGACAGCAACTGCAATACCTTAAAAAATTACAGCCCTGTCGCAGATCGAAAGGCTGAGAAAGAACAAGCGCTTAGACAGGTAGGAACTATTCAATGTCTAAAACATTCCAGTGAAGGACATAGCAGCGAGCCTGCATTGGTTTCTCATCATGTTCAGAACAATAATAGGTCATTGTAAACAAGTAAAAGGAGAATTAAAACAAAGTACTAGTCAAGGATATAACTCCCTGATGTACGCTCAACACTTTATTCTACATTCAGTTGTTTAGTGCAATTAGCAGGTGCTGATAGAGTAATAGAGGCTTGTGTGCGGGTTGAAGGGACACAGCAGCAGTACAAAACTTCTGATGAGTACATCCTAATATTCACATTTACACAAGATGTTCTTTAACCCAAGTTACTGCAGGAAAGGACAGGAATGTACTGCTTTGCCACCCGTTGCTAGAAAATCTTGCAGTAAAGAGAACCTTAGAATTTGACGGCAGACTAGGACTACTCAGCCCTCCTTAGATTGCGCACAAGGGATTAAACAAGGACCACTCGGCCTCCTTAGATTGCAGTACAGGGGATTAAACAATTTTTACTCTATTAAAAACAACCATGCGCATAAATCTATTTAATCAGCCCTAAATTACCATCAGAACAGTTCAGGTACCACTGACCACTTTAAACAGAGAAAAGGCCATTGTATAAACACTCACAGATCCCCCATCCAATATATAAGTCATTCAAATAACTTACTGAATATTAAAACAAAAATCCAAATAATACAACTCCAACTTTCCAACACCCCATTAAAAAAATTGTCCTATGCCCAGATTATTTAGTCAATGTAAGACCAGAAACAGATTAGAGCCACTTTATGTGGGGTCTAGGTCTTAATTAGATAGGGATCTATTCTTTTCAGTAACAGCTGGAGTGCAACACGTACTATATACCCATCTCATGCAGGTTGTAAAAATAGATATGTGTGCTCTATACAGGCTTGCTGCCCCATTCATCAGTGTGTGTCGTAATGATGAGGATATTACTGTATCTTGGCAGTTGAATAAGAATATCCATGTTATAGCCCTCGTCTCCTACCACTCCCAGGAGGGATGTGTCCCCAAGATAAATGCGGGATACTGTGGGCGGCAATAACGTGTTTCTTTTATGAGAACAGAAAATAACAAATAAAGAGAGTGCAGCAGAAGAGGACCAAAGATGCACAGTTATGTGGGTAAGATCCTGTGACCAGACAGTCACTTGCTACAATTGGTGCACTACAAGAGAGGGCATGGATCAAAAAGGGGTGTGTCAGAAGAGGAAGGGGATGTGAGTTTGTAAATGGTTGCTATAGAAACAAAAAATACTAGTTACATTATAATACAAAAAAAATGGCATTTAGAGTTGTTTAAAACAAATGCTACAAATATTTTCTCATAGTACAGAACTAATTTATTTAAAAAAAAAAGCTGTGTGTGCTGTGCACGCGCATAGTAAGTGAAACTTCTTTGACTTTTGTCACAGAAATTGTATTTGTGTTGGTGATGTTTTAATTAAAAATCAAAATACAATTTCATTGACAAAACGCAAATAAATTTGACTTAGAATGCGCGTGCTCTGCACACATCGCCTGTATTAGCTATTTGCACTAAGTGTGAATTCCTCGTGTGTGCGGGTGTGTGTGTGTGTGTGTCAGTGTGTATGTGTGTGTGTGTGTGTGTATGTGTGTCAGTCAGTGTGTGTGTGTGTGTGTATGTGTGTCAGTCAGTGTGTGTGTGTGTGTGTGTGTGTGTGTGTGTGTGTGTATGTCAGTCAGTGTGTGTGTGTGTGTGTGTGTGTGTGTGTGTGTGTGTGTATGTGTGTCAGTGTGTCAGTGTGTCAGTCAATGTATGTCTGTCTGTGTCCTGCAACCCCCCCAGCACACTTGTCCTCCCCCCAGCACACTTATCCTTTCTCTGCAGCACCCTTATCCTGCCCCCAGCACATTTTCCTGTCCCCAGCACCTTTCAGCAGTCTCCCCCCCCCCCAGCACACTTGTCCTCCCCCCAGCACCCTTATCCTTTCTCTGCAGCACCCTTATCCTGCCCCCAGCACATTTTCCTGTCCCCAGCACCTTTCAGCAGTCTCCCCCCCCCCCCAGCACACTTGTCCTCCCCCCAGCACCCTTATCCTTTCTCTGCAGCACCCTTATCCTGCCCCCAGCACCTTTTCCTGTCCCCAGCACCTTTCAGCAGTCTCCCCCCCCCCAGCACACTTGTCCTCCCCCCAGCACCCTTATCCTTTCTCTGCAGCACCCTTATCCTGCCCCCAGCACCTTTTCCTGTCCCCAGCACCTTTCAGCAGTCTCCCCCCCCCCAGCACACTTGTCCTCCCCCCAGCACCCTTATCCTTTCTCTGCAGCACCCTTATCCTGCCCCCAGCACATTTTCCTGTCCCCAGCACCTTTCAGCAGTCTCCCCCCCCCCAGCACACTTGTCCTCCCCCCAGCACCCTTATCCTTTCTCTGCAGCACCCTTATCCTGCCCCCAGCACCTTTTCCTGTCCCCAGCACCTTTCAGCAGTCTCCCCCCCCCCAGCACACTTGTCCTCCCCCCAGCACCCTTATCCTTTCTCTGCAGCACCCTTATCCTGCCCCCAGCACATTTTCCTGTCCCCAGCACCTTTCAGCAGTCTCCCCCCCCCCCAGCACACTTGTCCTCCCCCCAGCACCCTTATCCTTTCTCTGCAGCACCCTTATCCTGCCCCCAGCACCTTTTCCTGTCCCCAGCACCTTTCAGCAATCTCCTCTCTCCCTCCACCCCATTTCTACCAGATCGCGGCATGGAGGCAGGGGGGGAGGGGGGCAGCGCGTCATAGTTAGCTCGAGCCGGCTCGGAGGGGAGCGCTGCAGCGATGCCCCTTCTGATGGTGCTGCGCACTCAACTCCCCCCCCTTCCCGTTACTGGAGCAGTTCCACTCGCTATGGAGTGACAGAGCCCGCCTTATTTTGCGTGACGTCACAGCCGTCCCCATGATGATGAGCGCCGCCCCCGGGTGAGATGAGGACGCTTCTGAGGGTGTTATTCAGTCAGCGGGACACAGGGAAGGGGAAGCGGAGGGAGGAGAGATGCTGAGCAGCTGCTCACTGAGTCCACTTGGCCCACACCAGTGACTGATTTAAAATCCCCGCGCCTGCCTTCTTGCTACACCTTTCAGTCAAAAGCACCGGAAGCTCTGCGGCAGCCATCTTGCTACACCCATGGCAGCGGACGTATGGGGGTAACGGCGGCCGTTAGGAGCGGCGCCGGCGGCTATCGCCGCCGGCGCCGCATGTCACAGCGGGTGTGTGGGGGAAGCTGCGGCCATTAGGAGCGGCGCCGGCGGCTATCGCCGCCGCCGCCGCATGTCACAGCAGGCGTGTGGCGGCAGGGGGAGGGGGAGCCGTGACGTCACTTCCGTTTCACATTTCGCCCCCAACTCTCCCGTTTTACTCTATCAGAATAGGTGCCACTAAAGAAGTTTCACTTCAAAAACAAACATGTACTGTATGATATTGCTTGGTCTGCTGCTTTAATGTCAACTCACACTAAAATAAATCTGACCAATAAAAAGTACAAAAAACCTGTGAATTCCTACAGTATATACAGATAGGAGTCTAAATACATCTGCCAGTCAGCGGAGTGTAGTCCCTGAGTGATTTAGCAGACTGACACACTGAAGCCATGTAGTAATGTATAAAAACGGAACAGAAACAGTGAGTGTGGTATCTGACTGGCCACTGAGCAGCCTTACAGTACATAGCCTTATAGACTACTCCCTTGTAAATGGTAGGGGAGTCTATGCGTGGTGACTCGTACATTTGCTGTCTTAAAGTGGTGCGCAATGTGTTGCAGATAATACCAATACCGCAGTGTTAACGGCAGAGACATGCGTCTCTAATACGTTGCCTTTTATTGAGCAGATATTGGGAGATGACAAACTGAAGAGAAACTCTAAATGATGGGTCCGGTGATATGGATAAAGTGAACAAGAAACATGCAGGGAAACCGCCCAGAGACACCAACATGTGCATTTATCATGAAACTAAACCTGTGCTACATTTACAATGAGAACTCCACACCGCTGCTGAAGGATCCTGCAACGCACTGTGCTATCAATAGCAGGTTTCTTGAGCAAAGATTGACTTAATTTCCTAGTCTTGGCTTCAGAAAACTTAGGCTGTAACAAGCATTTTAAGAATATACTGTGACGGTATAGGGCCCAGAGACCAGCAGATTAAAGGTTAAGCCCCGGTCTCTCGCCCCTATCTGTGTGATCATGAAGCCGGGATGTTGTAGGTCAGGGGAGTGCACAAACTTGTCTTGCTGCACGCCTCCCCCCCCACTGCCTGCCTGCTCTCCTCCGATGTCGCGCCTCCCTTACCTCGGCACAGCGCCAAATGATGCTGCGGATGTCGTGTGACGTCAGGTCACCCGTGGCGTCATTTCATGTCATGTTACCGTGGCGTCGCATGACACCGCGTTGCCATGGTCACGCGTCCTGAACCCGGCTGAATCTCGGTAACTAGAGGTTGCAGAGGCCTCACGCGGTCCCCCGGCATTTAAATGCCTGTGGGAAGAGTGCGGGACCTCTGCAACCGCCCGCGCCCCTCCCAAAAAAAATCTCACGCCCCCCCAGTTTGCACATCAATGTTGTAGGTTACCCCCAGTAATGTGTAGGGAGATTTTATTTTATGCACACTATGTTTTATAAACCATGAAGTGCATTCCCTTGGTTCCTGGGCATGCTAGGCTGGTAATCCGATTACCCAGGCTACACACCCAGGAACACGTGTTGGGCTGGTTCCACGGGGAGATCGGAGACAGTGGAGGGTGGGGATGGCCAGCCCTCCTATCTGGGAGACGTTGGTCTGAAGAGCGGAGTCTTTGTCTACCCAAACAGATAGGCGCCTATCTCCTCTGGTGATAGTGAGCCGACACAGAGCAGGGGGAGGCACTGCTCTCATTGGTCGGTTCTAAATTCCCGCCCTCCTTGCCTCGGCCTCCCTGTCACACCCCCAGCCTGGATTGGCCAACACAGACGAGCCCTCGAACTGTGATTGGCTACCTTTACAGCATCCGCGCCGGAATTGGTCGCTGCCTCAAGCTCCATGATTTCCTATGAAGACCGGGAACCTAGAAAAGCAGCGACCAATCTGAGTACCAGAGTTCTTTCCTGGGCTGGCATGCAGATAGACTAAGCGGTGGGCTCTGAGGACATGCCAGACACACCCAAAATCGAGGCTGCGTGTACACCGAGCGAGAGATTTGAACGTGCCTTGCTCCAACCTGCATCCAGTGCTACCTGGATCCTGCGGGCTTGACACAGAAGTGGAAGCTGCTCCGGGAAAGTAATTTCTGTGGGGCCAGACACCTAGGTGATAAGGATTCCCTCTGTATTGCATGGGGTTGTGTGAGTATAGCTCTGTTGTGACTTTGAGCTGCATCTGTTGGCTCCGGACGAAATAAACACATGTTTATTTGATCTCTGTGTCCTGTCTGGTGCTTGATCCCGTGAAAGAGACCTGGTCTCCCGTGACATATACCACCAAATATATAGAGCTGTAATGTTACAAAAGCATTAAATGGAAGAACGGGAATGTGTTTGCACCACTATGCATTTCTAATGTTTGCTGCAATTGTTATGCTGGTAGCTGTCCATGGGAGCTATCTAAGGCCAGGTCTCCAGTGACGGTGGCGCATGCGTTGCACAACAGTCACTAACCTCTGTTGCTACAGGCCCCAGAGTCTCCTTCTGTGTAGGCTCACGAGGCGCTGTAGCGCGTCAGCCAGCAGGGGATAGATCAAGATTGTGTTTCTGTGCGGCGACGCGGTCACATGGTGCGCTGTGAGCCAATCAAGCGGGGAGATCGCCTGAGCCAATGGGAGTGCAGCAACTTTAGGCCAATGGCAGCCTAGCAAGTTCAAACCAATGGGAGGGAAATAATGTATGTGATGGTCGCTGGCGATTTATTTTGTGCACGTTGGTTTCTCACTCATCCAATAAAATTGATTTGATGTACACACTGTCCATCAGCAGTAACATTGATCATTTCTTTAATTTTGCCTGCTTCAAGAGCGCCATTTTGGGTGCTGTGCCTGTGGGGCTGCCCGAGTGCTTTGAGCTGCTAGGCTGTGCTTTGTGGTTGTGTTATGGCCCCGCCCCGTCATGGCCACGCCCCCCGCGCGCCTCCGATCGCAGCTAACAGACCGCAGATCATGGTTTTCAGCTGTGCACGCGCCGCCAGAACTCCAGGTGCGTGTGCAGCAGCGTCCAGCGGGACCTTAGCCTAAAGCTGAGATTATAGTGCGTGCGACGTGAACAACTGTCAGATTCCCTACGAGGCCACCCACAGTGCGCGCGATAGCGCTAGCGATGCAGAGCGACCGTTTTTTTAAAAGACACGTGGGCGGCTCAGCCAATGAGAGCGAACCAGCCTGGTGACACGTCCGCCACGCCTCCCCAATTGCTGGAACCTGAGTTCACCCATCGCTCGGACGAGAGGCTCACTCACACCCCCTGCAGTGTTCATGGGAATAATACAGCTGGCTGCACATGCTAAAGATCTTTGTAAAAACAAACAAATGGGATAATTACATATTAAGGCAAATAAAGTATGTATATGTAGACAACACATTATCAAAATGGTTATGCACGCCTAGGTTACACCTGGTACTATATATTTATTATATTTTCCTCTGATGTGCATCCGAGGTGGATGTCCTGTCAAAATCATGAGGGAGGAATTTGCCAGTTTCCCTGTAATCAAACAGGAAATAGGGGAAGAAACTGTAAAGTTGATGTTAATGATGCTTTGGCCCAAGATTTGGCAACCATTTAGTTTCCCCTGAAGAGAGATTTAAAACCCAGCAACTTCAGCGGTAAGTATTTTGGGAGCAAGGGGGTCCCCAGAGCAGAAAATAGCGTGGTTCAGCCCCGGGATATAAACTGGTTCCCATCCTAGAAAAATTAGGGTGTAAAATAAAAGGGAAGTAGAGGGGAGTGCGGATTTAAAACAGTGTGAACACAAGTGCTTATGTATACTCTATAGCCACCTAAGGAAGAGCTGCCCAATAAACATGTGTAGGGAGGTCATGAGTCAAAACACAAGTATTTGCGGCAGCAATAATGAATTCAGAAACTAAATGGAATGGCAATGACTAGAGACCAGGAAAGGAAAACAGCAATACATGTGTGATCAAGTCAAAGTCACTAGAAGACAAGCCTTCCTTCACCTGCTCTGAACACTCG
The DNA here is from genome assembly GCF_040206685.1 of Ascaphus truei. Taxonomy (NCBI): domain Eukaryota; kingdom Metazoa; phylum Chordata; class Amphibia; order Anura; family Ascaphidae; genus Ascaphus; species Ascaphus truei. The sequence goes on along the minus strand of NC_134483.1, from coordinate 224,270,998 downwards.
GCTCCCTATTTTAAATCTGCAGTTCTAGCAATATAATACATGTTTTTTTTTTATTTAAATAAATCGGTTCTGAACTATGAAAAAATACTTGTAGTATTTTAAAAAAAAATTAAGACTTTTTTTTATGTATTCTAATGTAACAAGCATTTTTATTTCTATAGCAATCATTTGCAAAGTCACATCCCCTTCCTCTTCTGAGACAGGCTCTGGCACACCCCTTTTGCCCGCTCTCTAGCAGTGCACCAATGCAATCTAGTGCCTGCCTGGTCTCATGATCTTCCCCACGGAACTTTGTATCTTGGGTAATCTTCTGCAGCACTAACAGTGATTTAGTGAACTCCCGAGCCGAATCTTTGCCGATCGATCACAGGAGAACGGATCGATCAGCAACATAGCTAATCACTTGCCAGTGTGCACATTGTATTGACGCACAAATTGAATGGAAATATTTATTTAAACGGAAGCTTGAACTGCTGCTTTAATTGTAGCAAAATTCATTTTAGTCTGACTGCAGGAGAGTGAAAATAGTTGTCAACTCTAGACTTGAAAGTAAAATCAATGTTCAGTCATTTGATACAATTATAAATATCGCTATTGATTTCAAGTCTGCAGGGTATCCTTTAACTGTATTAATGGATTTTGGGGAAGAACAACTACTTGGAGCAATTAGGCTTCTTTTATCAGGCGTCTCTTTTCTGTTTCATTTTTTGGAGTATGAAGACATCTTGCTGTAAGCCTCATCAATATTATAATAAAATGTCTCTAACTCCAACCTTGTGGAGACCCCTTCTTCATACCCCTTTGATCCCTCCCCCTTTTGGCTACGTGGGGAGGCGCCTGACTGCTGCCTCTCACGTAGCCCCATTGTCCTAGCCACGCACACCCCCCTCGTCAAGTGGCGAGTCACTGGAGGTGGGGCCAACTGATCAGATGAACCGATCAGGTCGTCTCAGTCTTTATGGAGGCAACGCCCCATGCTGTGGCCTCTGCTTCTTCTTAGATAAGAAATCATGAAGAACGATAAAGAGAGATGCTATGGCAGGGGTGCGCAAACTGGGGGGCACGGCGGTTACAGAGGCGCCGCGCTAGGCCTCTGTAGACGTACTTACCCGGCTCCAGTCACGCTTCTCCATAGCAACGCGGCGTCAAATGACACCGTTGCCATTAATACGTGATATCAGATGATGCCTCGGGTCACGTGATGACACATGGTCCCACAGCGACATTTGGCGCCATATTAGAGTTAAGGAGGGGGCCTGCTCCAGGAGGAGAGCAGGCAGGGGGGGCGCAGCACCGCAAGTTTGCGTACCGCTGTGCTATGGTTCTCTCTGCCTGGCTACAGTACTTCCTAACAATTCACATTTAGCTAGCTCTGGTACGGAATGTCGTACCAATATAGATGTAATGCTTCTCACTTTGCCGCGTTACGAGTCCTAAAAGATATGATAACTATATACAAATTTATTCGGGGACAATACAAGGAGCTTTCAAAAGAACTATTCATCCCATGGGCAGTACTAAGGACTCTGGGCCATCCCTTAAGGTTGGAGGAAAGGAAATTTCACCAGCAACAAAGGAAAGGGTTCTTTACAGTAAGGGCAGATAAATGTGGGAATACATTACCCATGGAGACTGTGATGGCAGATACAATAGATTTGTTCAAAAAAAGGTTGGACATCGTTTTTGATGGGAAAGGTATACAGGGATATACCAAATAAGTATACATGCGATGGATGTTGATCCAGGGATTAATCCGATTGCCAATTCTTAGAGTCAGGAAGGAATTAATCTTTCCCCTTAATGGGGTTTTTTGTTTGCCTTCCTCTGGATCAATAAGTAAGTATAGATATAGGATAAAGTATCTGTTGTCTAAATTTAGCATAGTTTGAACTTGATGGACCTATGTCTTTTTTCAACCTCATCTACTATGTAACTATGTAACTATATATACCTGTCTATGTAACTAATGATTGTGCGTATTTCAGCCTTCAGCCGTTGTGAAAAGAGTGCACCGAGGAAGTTGGCACTCGGTCATTGTGATTGCAGCAACCAATACCATGACCATCCTTTCTGGGCAGTGCCATGAATTCCAAGGTGATCCCAGCATTATTCTCCGTCTTCCGTGTGGCAGGGCTCTCTGGTGGGGTTAATGAGGGGAAATGAAAGAGTCAGCTGCAGAAGTCACCACTGTTAATTAAAAGATATCGTGCATGGCCAGGACTCGGGTTTTATGCATAGCTGTGAATCCCTCCAGTTGTGCAGACAGAAAGCTAGATGAGCAGAGCCAGATCACTCAGCAATATCTGACACTGCATTCAATCTGTGTAATATGCAAGTAATAAATCCTATGCTGTTCCCACGGGAGTATTAATCCTCGTGATAAGAGCACAATAACATGACCGTCTCTTTGTCCCTTTATCTACTTGGAGAAGGACAAGTTAATTGCTCTGCCAAAAAAAGCCAGTTGATCCATGGCTAAATGGCTTCACAGATCATTTGTCTTCGGAGCTAAAGAAACCCATCACACTTTGTCGTTTCCATGAATCACGCGAGGAACCCTGTTAATGTGTAACTTTTGCAGCATGTTTCAGCGCGTTTCAAATCCTGTAAAAAAAAAAGACAAAGCGAAAAAGAAAAACGAGTAAAGGGGATTGTTGCTTTAAAGCAGCGATACTGCTTTATATGCTTATATGTAAAGCATGTGGCAATGTATAATGCTACCTTCTTACCTAAGCTGGTGCTCCTGTTATAAATCTGTCAAAATCCTGATTGTGTGTCTAATCTCTGTCATTGAATTAAAAACATCACCATCACAAATACAGTATCTGTGAGGTTTCACTTACAATGCGCGTGCTCAGTGCACACAACTTTTTTTTGTCTACAGTATGTCACAGTATATATTTGCATGAACAATCTGCTTGCTAAGGCGTTAAAATAATACACAAATATATATTTTGTTATTATTAATAATAATAGCATGTTCTTGTATAGCGCTGCTAGTTTTACATAGCGCTTTACAGAGACATTTTGCAGGCACAGGTCCCTGCCCCGTGGAGCTTACAATCTATGTTTTGGTGCCTGAGGCACAGGGAGATAATGCGACTTGCCCAAGGTCACAAGGAGCCGACACCGGGTTCCCCTGCTTCAAACTCCGTGCCAGTCTGTGTCTTTACTCACTGAGACCCTCCTTCTCCTTATTACTGCCATTATTATTTATTTGATTGGTTACGGTGGAGGTAAGGTTACACATCAACACATTAATACAATTACAACACAAAATATCATCATATACATGGGATACGTGCTTTAAGATACCAATGTAGCATTGAGAGAAGGGATTCCCTCCCCCAAAGAGCTTACAATCTAATTGGCATGTGGGGAGATCAAGTGCACAAAAGAAAAGTGACCGAGGTCACCGCAGGCCCCTTAATATGCACTCATGGTAAAAGGTCAATTATATACAGAGGATAGGATATCCACAGGGAGGACTGTAGTGTCCGACTAAACCAAATACCTAAGGTAAATAGTAATAGATGGACGTATAAGCTGCTAAAAACAAAAACAATACATTTTTAATAATCTACAATAATAATGTCGAAACAAAGAAAGGTGATAAGTATATAAAAGTGAATAAAAACGGATTAAAAATAAATCATCAGGTGTGGGATAGGAGATGGACGCCAAGTGGCAAAGGGTAAACAGGGTATCAGCGTATGTGAACATACATACGCTCCAAACCAATGTAAGGGAGTATACAAATAAATTCCCATCCCTAACGTATAACCACTCTAGATTAACTTAATCATCTTAATGTAGAGCCTGGACCTTGTACATATAATGTAACACGGAGAGCAGAAAATGAAGAAGGAAGAAGAAGATGCAGCGGTGGCAGCAGAGGAAGAAGATGCAAGTAACCCATGTCATAGGCATATTATATCATGGCGTAATGCCAATACATCTCAATTAAAAACAACTACTTTCACTATTGTAGTTGAATAATACTCAGTTAACTAATCCAATGCCAGCGAGGAAAGCAATGCAATCTACAGAAGCTACCATAAAGCTACCATAAGGATACTATTGTGCACACGGTTTCATTCGTTCCATCACCGACACCCCCATTTGAAACATTTCAGTATTTTTCGTCCAGTACATGGGTCATGAGAAGAGACAGGATTGGATGTCAGGATGATCGTTAAAAAAATAAAGTCTACACTTAAGCCCCAGCAAGAAGAAGATGCAGCGGTGGTGGCAAAGGAAGAAGATGCAGCAGTGGCAAAGGAAGAAGAAGATGCAGCGGTGGTGGCAGAGGAAGAAGATGCAGCGGTGGTGGCAAAGGAAGAAGATGCAGCAGTGGCAAAGGAAGAAGAAGATGCAGCGGTGGTGGCAAAGGAAGAAGAAGATGCAGCGGTGGTGGCAGAGGAAGAAGATGCAGCGGTGGTGGCAAAGGAAGAAGAAGATGCAGCGGTGGTGGCAAAGGAAGAAGATGCAGCGGTGGTGGCAAAGGAAGAAGATGCAGCGGTGGTGGCAGAGGAAGAAGATGCAGCGGTGGCGGCAGAGGAAGAAGATGCAGCGGTGGCGGCAGAGGAAGAAGATGCAGCGGTGGCGGCAGAGGAAGAAGATGCAGCGGTGGCAGCAGAGGAAGAAGATGCAGCGGTGGCGGCAGAGGAAGAAGATGCAGCGGTGGCGGCAGAGGAAGAAGATGCAGCGGTGGCAGCAGAGGAAGAAGATGCAGTGGTGGTGGCAGAGGAAGAAGATGCAGCGGTGGCGGCAGAGGAAGAAGATGCAGCGGTGGCAGCAGAGGAAGAAGATGCAGCGGTGGCGGCAGAGGAAGAAGATGCAGCGGTGGCGGCAGAGGAAGAAGATGCAGCGGTGGTGGCAGAGGAAGAAGATGCACCGGTGGTGGCAAAGGAAGAAGAAGATGCAGCGGTGGCGGCAGAGGAAGAAGATGCAGCGGTGGCGGCAGAGGAAGAAGATGCAGCGGTGGCGGCAGAGGAAGAAGATGCAGCGGTGGCGGCAGAGGAAGAAGATGCAGCGGTGGCGGCAGAGGAAGAAGATGCAGCGGTGGCGGCAGAGGAAGAAGAAGCAGCGGTGGCGGCAGAAGAAGAAGATGCAGCGGTGGCGGAAAAGGAGGAAGAAGATGCAGCGGTGGAGGCAAAGGAAGAAGATGCAGCGGTGGCGGCAAAGGAAGAAGAAGATGCAGCGGTGGCAGCAGAGGAAGAAGATGCAGCGGTGGCGGAAAAGGAGGAAGAAGATGCAGCGGTGGCGGCAGAGGAAGAAGATGCAGCGGTGGTGGCAAAGGAAGAAGATGCAGCGGTGGCGGCAAAGGAAGAAGATGCAGCGGTGGCGGCAAAGGAAGAAGAAGATGCAGCGGTGGCGGCAAAGGAAGAAGATGCAGCGGTGGCGGCAAAGGAAGAAGATGCAGCGGTGGCGGCAGAGGAAGAAGATGCAGCGGTGGCGGCAGAGGAAGAAGATGCAGCGGTGGCGGCAGAGGAAGAAGAAGCAGCGGTGGCGGCAGAGGAAGAAGATGCAGCGGTGGCGGCAAAGGAAGAAGATGCAGCGGTGGCGGCAAAGGAAGAAGATGCAGCGGTGGCGGCAGAGGAAGAAGATGCAGCGGTGGCGGCAAAGGAAGAAGATGCAGCGGTGGCGGCAAAGGAAGAAGATGCAGCGGTGGCGGCAAAGGAAGAAGATGCAGCGGTGGCGGCAGAGGAAGAAGATGCAGCGGTGGCGGCAGAGGAAGAAGATGCAGCGGTGGTGGCAAAGGAAGAAGAAGATTCAGCGGTGGTGGCAAAGGAAGAAGATGTGGCAGCGGCAGTACTGCTGGCAAACTCTGGTGCCTATGTTTTGGCAGGGATCATGGCAAACCTTAGTTGTGAGGAAAATAAGTCGGGTTACACCTGTACGAAGTATGCAAAGTAGAAAATATAGATTACTTGACTAGGATGAGAAGCTACAGTATAACTCAAGGTTGCACTATTTGTGCAGTTGACTGCCAGGCTATTTTGGACACCTGTCACACTCATCCGAAGTTACAAACTGTTGGTTGTATTCTAGGCCCATGTTTCGTTGTACTCTGTGGCATCAGAGCCAGACTAAAACAAGATACGGAGTCTGGATGTCGTCTGTGGCACACATGTATGGCACAAATGATATGTATTAAACTTCACGCATACGCCACTTTTGTGCACCATAAATGCGTCAAACTTATCTGGCTAGTTTGGCCCCCCTGCTCCTCCCTCCCGAGAAAAAGCCAGATGCAAGTAGACACAAACAATGAATGCATTCATATGTATGCATAAGAAAACGTGCGCCAAATGTAAAACATGAATAACGCATATGACCAACATGTGCCTCTAATGATTTTTAGGTAAGAAATAGATTTTTAGACTCGGTGTACACTTCCAATTCATTAAAAGAAATAGTTCTTTATATATAGACCACCTTGTTTCTACCGTGTTCGACTATTCAAACACCAAGGCCCAGAACTAACTGAGCAGTACTAACCCTTAGCACACTGTAACCTTTAGTCTGAACTTATTACCAGGGGCTTACTTTACTTACCTGTCGGGCCCCCAGCGATTCCTTGAGCGGCCCTCTTCTTGCAGCGTTGTGTTGACATGTGACGACACGTTGTCATGGCAATGCATCACCAGTGATGTCTGGTCGCCATGACAATGCGACACTGCAGAAGTAAGGCCGCGCCAGAGAAAATAAGACTTCCCTCTCACGTCTCACTCCAACACACACACAGATTTAGGGGGAGGAGCGGGCCTGCCGGTCCGTGGACTCCCCAGCTCCTTCCACTGACGAAAGTCAGACGAAAGTTGGAGCCGGGCGCCAACAGGAGGGAAGAGTATTGCAGGTGGTCAGAGTGCTGGGGAGCTACAGCACCGGCCCACTGCACCGACCCACCGGGGCAGCCCTGCTCTCCCGATAGGGCAATCCGCCATGCTTATCCCTGAGAACATCATCTTATTTGTGCTAATTTTCCAGGTTCGAGTGCAGCAGTGAACATAATCGGAACGAAAGTGGATCCTCTTCCACTTCCCGTTCCCGTCATCAGTGTTGGCCCGGCTGCGACAGTGTTGTCGCTACCAAAGCGATGATGTGGTTGTGATCCAGAAGTGTTCCGGCGCATGAAGGGCCCATTTACACTAATAAGACTTAAGGTGCGATAGAACGCATGCACAATTGAGCACATAGGGGCCTATGCATCGAAATTCTGATCATGGTCATTCGTGTTTTACTGCAGTCATTGTCATGAACATGTTCACAGAGCAATGAGCTGTAGGCCTCCGCCGACAACGACGAGGTTAACATCCAACTTTCATGCACTTCTCTCCTGCTTCCCATGCGATGAAAAGGGAAATAATACCAGTTTGGCGTGTGCAGCAGCTTATGAAAATGGAATCAGCAAAGTAGCATGTAACCTTGGAAATTGAAGAATTAATCAGCACGCTGATTAGCTGCCAGGGTAGCTGCATACAAGTGCACAGCACAGACCTCCACGTCCTGCTAAGGTTATTACTCATTCTTCCTGCAGATCCAAAGGGGGATCTCATCAACATATAAATAACCCTCACTTTCATCTAATTAGGAGCGTTTCAGTGAAAATGTTCTCCAGCTTCCTTTCATTTGTTTTTGGGTTTTTTTTTAACAGGTCTCCTATTTTGCCAACCGATTATGAAATCACTCGGGCTCTAAACAAGTACAACACAATAGTAATTAGCAACTCCATTCGTCCTGCAATCACTGGACAATTGCATTCCCAATCTATGCAGGGCAAACTGAGCCGCAATCTAAATTTAAAGCAGCTATACAGGTTTCATTTATAGTTTTTTTTATTACAGATTGAAGCAGGGGTCTCCGGACCTGAACTGTGTTAATTTCAGCTCCGGGGGCCCCCTTTTTCCGGAAATACTTACCTCTGTAGGGGGTGCCCGTATCTCTGCAGCCAGGGAGCTCTGTGTGATGGAAAGGGGCCCAGGGACCAGTATAATAAAAGGTAAAGCACGGTCCCTGGCCATCCTTCCTTGGGGTTCATCTGGCCACCAGACCCTGGAGCTACCCAGTTTTAAATGCACTAGGTAGCCCCTTCATACCCTGTAACGTTGACTCTTTTATTCCTGTTGTGTAAATGTAATAAAGCATAAAAATGTGTTTAGAGTAACTATAAAGGAGAGCCACAGACTCTGGTCATGCAGGCTTCTGCTGCTGGGATGGGAAGGAGGGGGACAGGGGACAAAGGAAATGGTGTCCAGGGGTGGAGATGGGGCTGGGGGAGCATCCGCCCTAAGGTTATGGCCCCGGTGTCAGTGCTGCACGTACGCCTGGCAGGCTGGTGGCGCGTGCAGCTGTGATCTCCGGTCTGTGGCTGAGCTGCTGGAGATTGCAACGGGGGGTACGCGGCCAGTTCGTCCTCATTGGCTGTACCGCCGGGGGCGTGGCCAGCGCTCCATCGCCAATTCTGAAGACAATTTTACGGTCTTCCGAAAAATCTGGTCGTGCAACGCGGAAGCCAAGGCAGCCAGTGGGCCTGGCCCCATTGAGGGGCGATTCTTGTTCCTGCAGCGCACGCCACAGCACGTGCTGCAGCATGTACCGGGGACCTAGCCTTAGACCAGAGCAATTTGCTGCCTCCCCAGCCAGAGCGCCAGCCCAGCGGGAGATATCCTGTTGGTCGGGGGAATCTGTTGCCGAGACAATGGGCTGCTCCCATTGGCCAATTTGGATTTCCCTCCACAGCCCTTTAACTCTCTCAAAACCCACCCCAACCCCGATTGGTCCATGGAGGCGAGCCCTCGCATCCCGATTGGTCCGTGAGCTGAATTCATACTCTGATTGGTCGCCAGCCCCTCTACCATGCTTTCCTGTGGCAGAGGGGAAGATAGACAACAGAAAGTCCGATCAGCGCCCCAGAGTTAATTTGGATCCTGATGTGGAGGTGTGCTAAGCGGTGTGCTCCGAGGATGTGCTGGAGATAGCTGAAAACGAGACTGGGTGACTATCCAAGCGGGAGATTGGAAAGCTCTTTTGCACTATGGGACTGTAGCATAGCCGGAGAAGCAGAGAGCAGGACTTTCAGCGGGAGATTTGAAAGTGCTCTGCAGCAAATAGCACCAGCGAGGTACGGAAAATCTCTGTCTCCACAGGAGTGGAACCCGGGTAAGCCTGGGAAGTAGGTAGCTCGTATTTCCCCTGTATTGGTGAATGTAAGCTCTGGTGGTGATTTTGTGCTGTGCCTGCTGGTTCCGACTAGAATAAATACTATTTTGTCCTGTCTGGTGCCTTGATCCTGGTGATAAGTTCTGGTACTGCACCGGTATGGAGGTCTGTATCTCTGGAAGCAGGGGGTTCCTGGAGCTGAAATGAATGGGATTTCGCTCTGGTGCCCCCCTACTTCAATCATGTAATAAGATAAATAAATAAATGAAACCTGCTGCTTTAACCCACACCAGCACTCTAAAACTAGTTTTAAAAGAGGCTACAAAAGAAACGCACAGATGGGAGCTCTACATACATGTAGTGTTAATTAATGACACCCAGTGACAGAAAAAAGTAAATACAATGTGCAATAACAATTTACAATGAAATACAAATGATCATACAGATGCTTGAAGTTGAATAATTTATCCAACCACAACGCTTACAAAACAATAAAAAGTTGAGAATGTCTCAAAGAAATCTCAAGAATAAGTTCCTGCTGCCTGGAAAACCCACCGATTCTTTAAAAATGAAAAGATGCTATAAAGATGGTTCTCCTTGGCACAGAGGTTTGTCCTAGTGTTAAAAGAGGCTGTCCCTACTCGTACTAAAGGAAACTAATGACAGAAGCGTGTTCAGTAGAATGATTGGTGCCTTAACCAGGGGTGCACAAACTCCCCCCCGCGGCCCCCTGTCTGCACTGCCCCCCTCTTACCATGTCTCCGGCGTCAAGTGATGCCGAGAGGTCACGTGACCCCCGCGGCGTCAAGTTGCCATGGCGACACGTCGCCGGACACAAGGTAAGTGAAGTTGCAGAGGTCTCATGCGATCCCTCTGCATTTCATTTAAATGCCTTAGGGAAGAGCGCAGGGCCTCTGCAACCGCCGCACCCCCCCCATAAAAATCTTGCGCCCCCCAGTTTGCGCACCCCTGCCTTAAACGGGGGGGGGGGGGGGATAAGACAAGTAGCAGTATAAAGAAATCATTTTCTTAACGTGTAATGTTTCCCTGGTAAACAAACGCTTTGGAGGATTTGTATAATGTTCATCTAATCTGTTATGGTGATAGCAATGTTTGTAATTACTAGAATGTACTCAATGTAATTACTCAATCAACTGGCCGATAAGCATGAAGTCAGGCCTGTGAAATAGGAAAACATTCGCTATTCACAGGATGCAAATGAACAAAAATAAACTTTTCCAAGGAAACCAATTACACTAGCAAGTGGTTTACATGTTATATTTTGTGGCCCACTACATGGGGCTGTTAATTTAATATGCATCAAAACTTATCTTGGTTGTAGAGTAAATGAGTACTTCCATATTGGTTTCATACAAATATAATGTATAAGAAAATGTCAGATTACACACTACAGATGTTTTATTTTTATTATTTATAAGAGAATTTCGATCAACTCATTTATTACCCAAAGAGAACAGCTTTCATCAGAATTGTGTTAACTTAAAGCTGAGTGTTATTTTAGCAAGGTTAAATCACATAGCTTAATATATAACATCATGCAATATTACATTGTGCTTTAAAGCTCCCAATAGGAGCTCCATATACTGTAGATTTGGTGAATCCGTGTTTAGCCTTTTCTCTGTATTCCTTCCATCAATGTAGCTCTCGCACTAAAGTCACTGCACATGGAAAATCACAGCTCAAACAAAGGACTTTCCTTGCACTGATAAAGTGATGCGTTCAAATAAACATATTTGTCTTCACCTGTTCATTGCCAGATGCCTGCACTACCTTGTAGTAGCATCACCCATAGGAATTGGTAGTGCAGTCTATAGAAGCGACTGACAGAAGGAGTATAGGAGATATGAAGACAAATTAAATGCTTAATTAACACCTCACATCTCTTAGGAATGTGCGCAGCACAATCAGTGAGGTATCAATTTGCTGCCTTAGCTGGAGGTAAATGTCTGCCTGTGAAAACAGCTTTTTCCCAGTTGTGTGATGTCTTTTTATCATCTACTAAGTACGAATAGGGTTTGATAATGTGAGACAGGTGAGGGCTGCCAGACAAGGTTTGGGCTGCCTCAGGTTGGTTTGATTCTTTGCTGGCTCTGAAACCTTTTACTGGATAACAAACACTACAGTATCCTTACTGTAAATGTCACTCACTGTATACGAGCTTTGGAGAAGAGACAGGTCCGTCGTTCAGGGATTCACACTCGGCTAAGCTGACTTATTGCACATAACAATCAAATGTAATGTACTTGAATTAAGGTTAGCAACATTCTGATAAATAAGACGAATTGAGTCTTTGTTCCCAGGTGGTATCCTAGTTCTAAGACAAGACAGAGAGGACACTAATGTGAGGAGTGGCGAATTTAAATCTCCGCCGCCCATATGCACTTACCTTGGGGCCGCCTCCTCCTTGATGCTGTCGTCCTTCAGCGTCACGGCTTCAAATGACATTGTGACATCACGTGACGCTGCGTTTCCACAAAAACTCGACACCACGTGACGTCACATTTCCATGGCAACACGTCACTGTGTCATTTGACGCCACAACGCTTGAAGGAGTGCGGCACGGAGGCAAGGACTACACAGAGGCTCTACGCTCTCCCCGGCAATCAGTGGGGAAGAGAGCGGGCCTCTGCATATGGTCTAGGACATTTGGGCGCAGCCATTTGGCCCGCCGGGAAACTTTGCCGCGATATCTGCCCCGCACCCGACCGTTCGCCCCCACAAGCCAGGTCTGATAAGTGCAGGTTTAAATGTCCCGCGTGGGACTGCTACACTGCCTAGACCTGCTGCACCGAGGCGCCATCTTTAAATATCCCGCGCAGGGCATTTAAAAATGCACTTATCAGACCTGGCTTCTCGGAGCGGTCGGGCGCGGCAGACCTGGCTTGTCCACCAGCGAGCTAACCTGCGACCAAGTGTCCCGGTGGCATTTTGGTCGCGGACAAACATTCTTTGTATATGGGTTGGGAGGGAGGGGGAGAGGGAAATTTTGCCACCACCGGCCCGAGCCAATCAGGCCCAATAGGAAATCTGCTACGGATTGTGAGGCTGGACAGCCATGCTGGTTATTACGTGTGTTCACAGGCCAGAATAGGAAGGCACCTAACACTGCTCTGTGATAGGACCAATGTATGGTTATGTGAAACTGACCTCTGACCTTGCATTAGAGATTGCCAGTGGCTTCCTGCAGTCACCGCTTTATGCTGTTATTTGCCGCTTCACAGCAGGGAGCATACAGCAATAGGTAAGCCAGGCTACGATGTCAAAAAAAAAACTGCTTGTGTGTTATTGGGCAAATGACTGGATATTTGCTGCTAAAACGGGTGATCGAACATAACGATGCATACCGTTTCTCCAGTAACTTGTACATACAAATATAACATATTTGCTATTGAATAGTAGAAAACAACAGAAAATAGTACTCCTGCTGAGTGCTAAGCCATATTGGGCTTTCGGTTATACCTTTAAAGGAATACTATATGTCCCTGTATTTCTTCAAGCAGGGGTTATTAACTCCAGTCCTCAAGACCCACCCAACAAGTCAGGTTTAAAGCACGGGTGGCTCAGTCAGTGACTTATAGTTTAAAGTGGCCACGCGCGCGAAGGAGCGCATGACGTCACGGGCGACTGTCACTCGCTCGAAACCTGCTTGAGGTCCGAAGGCGACGGGAAGGCATGGCCGTGACATCACGTGAGCGGTTCGCCCTCATTGGCTGCACCGCTCACGTGACCCGGCCGTCGTGCGACAAACACAAAATGGTTCGTCTTCCCAAGAATAGCGCGCACAATCGCACTTCATCGGTCACCCGCTCAATGGGCGACCTCCTAGAGAAGAGGTTTGTTGTTTGCGTCCCGCGTGCCATCTCTACCAGTATAAACGCGCCTTGCTCATAGTCTCCACAAATCTCATGGCTGGATTGCAACCTTTTCAGGGCACCCTTTTCCTTTGGACTTTTGCAATCCACTTGTCAAACTAGGGTCTATCATGAAATGCACCAAACATGAGTTTCACTGTAAAAAATAAAAATCTCCCGCGGAGCCCAGAATGCGATCAATAAGGAATGAAAGGAAGAGGACTCCTCCCCTTCAGTCATCAGTGACCGAGCGGTCATGTGATCACTTAGGAGAAGCGAATGCCAGAGGGCGCACTCAAATGGTTAAAGAGGCGAAGGAGTTAAGGATATTTGATTTAAGAAGTGAATTCTTTATTTTGATTTCTAAATTGCCTCCATTAATTGACGGTCATGATCACTTAGGTCCTTGGGAGATCCAAGATAAAACAATAGCGTGAATTATGTAACAATAGTTTAGAACTGTGACACACAGAATTATTATTATTTTGCCAGCTTTACCTAAATTACATTACATTTCTGTTGGTATTTATTATTTTAAGCCTAAAGTTGAAAAGATGTTAAGTTGTCCACCAAATGGGTTGAAACAAACTTACAGAAAACACAATCTATAAAAACGATTGCAAGGTTACATGGCTGAGTGCTTGCACTGGATTGCAGCTCCTATTTTTGCAGAGTTTGGCTATAATTTGTGACAATGAAGCACTACTAATACTGCCCTGTGGCACACTATTTAACACTGAGTAAGCATGGCACATTGTGGCACGCTCAACGCTTTAGACTAGAAGCCATTGAACAGGTGCCATTTATGAGGTGCTGGCAGTCTGAATGCAGTGCATTTAATATCCTCCCATGGCAGTTGCTGCATGTTTTTAGACTGCAGGATGCATTTCACCAGGGCTTGTCATTTATCTTCTGTTGCATGAGATCACAACATAAATGTTATTGTTTTATATATGCACACACATTAGAGAAGGTTACGGATGACATATGCTAAAATAGATACATGCGTGTGTGTAAAACGTTATTTTTTCAAAGTGTCCATGACTTACGTTTGGTGGGCTGCTTGGAACACAAATGCCAACATACCAATGAGTAATATGATAAGCGCATTAAATAATGATGCTCCCCTTACTCAGTGCCTCAACAGGATCGATGTTGCTGATGGTCATATTTAAAAAACACTGTGGCCAAGGAAATGAAATATGCTCAAAATTATTCTTGTGCTAAGACCACTGGTTCAAATAATTCAAATCGCAGGATTGCAGCAGCTGCAATCATGGATACGTAATGTTTTCCCAGTGCAACCCCCCTTTCTACAACTTTCTATAACTTAACTTGTTCAGAAGGGTGTGCAAAATGTGACAAAGTGAATCAGAGCTACGCTCCCCAAAAAGACATTCCAAGGAATCAACACTATTTCTCTCCTTAAAAAGCAACACCTGTGTTGCTGTTGCCTGATGAAACAAGCCAAGTAGAACGGAGACCTTTCTAAATATAGCAGTGCAGTGATCCGCAGACAATAGTGCCAGCAAAGAAGAAAGGTTATCGATGCTAAACCGTAACGTAAGAAGGACACATCCCCGCCGCCGCACGTCAAGGTGGCAAAAATCCTACGCTGCAATTAAATCTTTTCAGGCAGGCAGAAAGGGCAAATGGTGGCCAGCTCGCACAATCACACAATCCATCATAAAGAAAAAATCTCAATGTGTTTTTGATCAATAAAAATATGACTCCAGACGAAATGATAGTGTGGATTGAGACACCAGATATTTACTTCTTCTGACAGGTCCTAGATATATTAGGTCTTGGTCAATAGGCTGTGAAGCCGTCTTGCCCGTGCTGGAGAAGATTTGAGTTGGATTACTTTAAACAGAGCTCATCTGTTCTCCGGCACAAGGAAGCGGCTTTGCCACACATTGAACAAGGGGCATATGAGTGAAGATCTTGTAACACAGGGGGGCGCAATTGCTTTACGGCACGCTCGGCTTTTCATCCGTGACAGGAGCAGCGCTGATATCGATCATTTTTTCTTTGTTACTTCTGGATCGTGGTCGCGCAGGAAGTGCGTCATTACCTTTTCAGGTATCACAAGACCAGGAGACACAGAGGGGACGGACTCTCGTGAGCTGTGTGAGCTCCATCCGTGGGCTGCTGCAATTGCGGCCGCTGGCCCCACATGGGAAGCGGGTCTGCAAGTGGCCCTTACCCCGCATCTTCAAAAGGTCTTTTTTTCTGCTCCGCACTTATATCTCATTTGGCTACTAGCTGTGGGGGTTAACCTTGAGTGGACAGACGGTTCCTTTGGATATCTATACTTAAAATACAAACTATCATATGATCATGTGATAATACTTCCTCAACCCGATATCAATCATTACTCAGTTAATATGACACAAGACTTCGCCAGCTTTAAAAAACTCCATACATCTGGATATCCAGAAAAAATCTGAATAGAAATCAAAAGAAGAGTACTTTAGTGAGTAGTGGGCAGGGATAACAAGCTAACCTGAGGCCACGAGTGTGTAGTGGGTACTTCCCATTTAGGGGGTCATTTCATATTGTCCGAAGCAGTTGATCTGGCTTTTTGGGTTGAAATTCCCGGTGATTTCAATGGGGAACATCAACCAATAACAGCCCGAACGGCCACTTAGAACTAATAGCCTCACAGGGCCTTATTGTACACATGCTGAAGCTGCAGTTCTGGCTGCTTTCAGATGAAAATCCCTATATGAATAAGGATTTTCGGCCAGCAAAAACCGGCCAAACCCCAGCTTGGGAGTATATGGAATTGACCCTTTAATGACTGGTCTTTAAGGGTCGTTGGGCAAATTAGACAATTAATCATTATTTCTTGCAGCTGATCCCGGTTCAGGCTGCTCTCTCCCCCTCTTCGCTCCCACTTGGCACCTCTCTTATGCACACAATACTGTATGTACGCTCTTTCGTGATGATTTTTCTAACGTATTGCACCCCCCCCCTGCCACCTCCCACTTCTTCTGCGGTGTTCCCCTAGTGCATGTCCAGAACCATGCATTGCTGTACAATATGCGGCACTCTGGATCAGTGCAACATGTCTCATGGTGACATACACAGGCTGACAGTACATAAGACCGCACTTTTTCTATACACACCGTCAAGCCATATATCCTATGCTTCGCCTGGTTTCATTATTGTCTCATCTAACTAGACTTCCTTGGGTATCTCTCACACATTCTATTTTAATTCAGTTTCTACAGGTGGAATAGCCTCTTTTTCACCCCAACACACCAGCTTGGTACTATGACCTAGAAACTTCTTGCCAGTTGTTATCCCTACATCAGAGATTCCTTTTGTTCTAGGAAATTGGATAACCAACAGCATGTCTCCCCGCCTTCACAGTGGTTTATTATAACTTTACCCAATGGTAATACTTCAACATGGAGGAATACATTATTATTATTACATTATCAACCTTTACCCTACCCTCTTGCTGCCTACTAGTTCACCGTTGCAGACCTATTCTGCAGCAGTTTATTTAGGGACAGCGGGAACATGGATGACATATTGAGCCACAGGGTAATGAAGGAACACCAGGATGGGATGCCTTGGCTGGATATGGGAGCCCTGCAGCAAGAACAGCTGCTGCAAATGATGTAGAGGGCCCGTTCCACGCCAGCTCCATCTGGTAAAGGTTAGCAGTAGCCAAGACGCCAGAGGTGAAGTAGGTGCTGTCTTTAAGAGCCAGTGGGTTGACTGTTTTTATGGCATTGAACAGCTGATTCTCCATGCATCACTTGTTAACAATATGTACACATAGCATTAGATTATACACTGCTTTTACCAACCTTCAGGTTCTTCTATGAAATTGGGGTTGATAAGTTTCCCTGTTCTTGAATGGGAGCCACATTTATTCTCCCACCAACTCCCAGATTCTATTAATCGATGCTTTGTTTATATCAACATTGATTGGGGTATTTTTTCTTATTTTTCTCCTTTCTGCCATTTTAGAGTTGCGTTTTTTTTATGTGCGCCGTTTATTAGATGTGAATAAATGGATAAATTGTTATTGTATTTTAGCTCATTACATTATGTCAGTCTGTATATATCTTTAAACTGCGCACTAACTGTGAATGTGATTGTATTCATTACAATTAGGAAAATATGAAAGTGCACTGGGTAAAGTGAGGATAATAATAATAATCTTAAAGTAATAACGCTGTGATTATGACAATATAATTAAATAAAAATTATATTACAACATTAAATCACCAATAATGAGTCTGCTGCCGGTCACTGTGGATGGTTCAACATCACACAGAGGGACATGAAAAAGAAAAGAACACAGCGCACGACTCGTAGGGTTAATAAGTTATTATATTGAATTAATAATAAGTGTTAGTATTGCACGTACAAAAAAAATCAGTTCTTCAAGCAGGGCATGTTCAGGGTACATGTTGCCACAACTGGACACGAAACAACATGCTTCTTGGGGACTCCTTTAGGCTACGGCCCCAGTGCCTCCGCTGCTTGCGCGCCCGCAAGGCTGGCGTCGCGTGCAGCCGATTCACCGGTCTGCAGTGAGCTGCAGGGGGGGGCGTGGCAGGGGAGTGACGGGGGCGCGGCCATGAAATCACCCTGCAGGTTCGCCCTCATTGGCTGAACTGCCGGGGGCGTGGCCTAGCGCTCCATCGCAAGTCCTGCTCTCAATTCTATTGGGAGCAGGAGAAACTCTCTGCGCAGCGCGGCGGCCCCCCCTCGCAGCGGGCCCGGCCCCATTGAGGGGAGGGCTCTTGTCCCTGCATCGTCAGCCACAGCGGGGGACCTGGCCTAAGAGCAACTGCCTCCAATCCTGATGAAAATGTTTTTTCTCAGCAGCAGCAGTGCAGCAGGTTAGTTTTTAAACCCCAGCAGCAAACATTAGCACTCGGAGTCCAAGTTGGGGAAAGAATGAACAAGCTAACGTCCCCCACTGTTACCTCTCTGGAATCTTGCCAGAGAAAAGTATGTTGCAAGACCTCAGCACCGCAAGCGGGACAGATGGTATAGCTGCGGTACACCGCTCCTCCACGCCGACCGATTAGCAGGGTGATGTGTACCATGGCTTCTCACAAGCTCCCGACACCATTCAGCGGTGACCACGGTGACGTCATCTGTCCCGCTGAATGGTGTCGGGAGCTGAGGTCTTGCAACATACTTTTCTCTGGCAAGATTCCAGAGAGGTTACAGTGGGGGACGTTAGCTTGTTCATTCTTTCCCACAACTTGGACTCCGAGTGCTAATGTTTGCTGCTGGGAGTTAAAAACCTACCTGCTATACTGCTGCTGCTGAGAAAAAACTTTTCATCAGGATTGGAGGCTGCTGTGTAAAGGTGTCCCCAAGAAGCAAGTTGTTCGTGTCCAGTTGTGGTAACATGTACCCTGAACATGCCCTGCTTGAATAACTGATTATTTTGTACGTGCAATACTACCACTTATTATTAATTCAATATAATTACTTATTAACCCTATGAGTCGAGCGCTGTGTTCTTTTCTTTTTCATGTATATATCTTTAGTATTATAACTCCACATTTATAGTCATTTGACTTCTATTAATCTCATTGCTATAGCTAGATCCATTTAATCTTATGCTGAATTTCATCTACCACTATAAAGGCTATAGATACAGTTTTGGGAATGTCGCCATGTGTAGAGCAACATTACTTTTAACTATGATAGCACTTTATATTTTCATTGACTTAATGGCTATTTTGGCCAGAATAGATTAATAAGTACATTGATTGAACAATTAGAGCAGAGATGCTTATATGGCGCTTACATTTATCCAACCATTGAGCCTTTCTTGTTGATATGCATGTTACTGAAGCAGGTCTTGTACAGTAGTAACCAGACATATGATTGTTACATAAACAAGGCTAGAAGATTCATTCTGGGACCCCTTTGGTTAATAATGGGGATTTAAATGGCTCGGCTGGGATTCATAAGACGCCATTACTGTATGGCACTGGATACAATAAGGGTACCTATCTACTAGGAGTATTAAGCTATGATATGCTAGGGGATAAGTCCCATGTGTGACAGATGCATATATACCTGCACATGATTTTTACTACAGTGGTATACAACGTCTCTTCCTTGGCCAATCAAGCCTTACATATGCGAATACATATTGTACTATACCAATATAATTCTAAAAACATTACTTAGCATGCTTTACAAATTCATATACATGTTACCTCAGATGTTCCATCTGCTATTTAGATCTGGCTGCCACAGTATTGTGAGCAATAGGGCTAACTTATAAACCACAGCATAAGATACTGTATCAGCCATATTTTTGGATAGCTCTATCCCTTAACTAACAAGTAGCATTACTTGTGAGGGGATTGTGGTTTTGTGCAGCTCTGCCTATTTTCAAATATAGCTACTATTGTCACGACAGTGCCAAATTGTAAACCACATCAGTCATACATATAGATACATTGTTTCCTATACAACTGGTATAACACGTGAGAATACTGTGGTTCTAAGGCCGCGCTTATAGTGCTGCCAACGGCGACGCGACCGATGACATCAACCGTCGCCACCAGCGAAAGTTGTAATTTGATGTCCCTCCAAAACAAATTAATTGACTCCGTCGCCAGCGCTTATAGTAAGCGTGACGGAGCGACCAAAAATTTTGAAGCCGGCTCTATTTGATTTTTTAGAAACAGTCGCCACATGTTACTGTCTGTAAAACAATCAGAGACCACGTCCCGCCCCCTTTCGTACGTCGCTGGCGACAGTCGCTGAAATTCAAATTATAACGTTCGTTGGTGGCGACGGGTGATGTCATCGGTCATCCGTCGGCAGCACTATAAGTGCGGCCGGTTGCAGACATGGCGCCTTTTCCTGTGCGGAGGCGCGCAGAGGCTGGGGGAAAGCGGGTGCTTTCCCTGGCCAAAAAAGACGGGCCGTGGGGGGCGTTCCTAGTGACGTCACAGAGCTGGTTCGCCCTCATTGGGCGAACCGCTCACGTGACCTGTCTGTCACGTTGAGAAATCAATTTAACTGATTTCTCACGCAACGTGTGCCCCCTCCCGCTTCCGTGCGCACGGACGCGAACACTGCCTTATGGCAGTCTGTTTGCTCAGCGTGCGTCCGCACGATCTGCGGCACTATGTCCGAGGCCTAAGGCAGCGTCCATCCTGAGCGCGACCATGATGATACACATTGAGGTCTATGTGCAGTGTGCACGGGCACGTTAAGAGGCTGGTTTTTCGCGAGATTATTTTTTTAAACTTTGTCTCGCGACGGCCTGGTCATGTGAGCGGTTTGCCCAATGAGGGCGAACCAGCTCCGTGACGTCTTCAGCCACGCCTTCCCGTTGCAAGGATCTGTAGTCCACAGATTGCTCGGCTGACATGTGTGCGCGAGGCTGTGCGCTCTGTCGCGCTAGCACATCTGCACCATGGACTCGGCCTAAGTGTATCTACCTACAGGTCTGTCTTACTTTAAGAGTGATATCATAGCACCGGGAGCATTAACTCTTTAAGGGGCACCTTTCATTTACTACTCATGTAGCCCCTATAAAGTGCCCCTGGCTCCTACCTCCGCACCCCCATCTTAATTTTAGTCCATATTTTGTATATATACACCATCACACCCTATGTTCCCTTATTTTGATCTAATAAAAGGTTTTTTTTTAATTATTATTGTTATTGCTTAGAATTCAACATGAATGGCCTCTGAGGAAATATTTGTACCCTGGATAACATTATCCCCATTTTTCTGTATTTTCCATGAGTGCACTCTACAAGGGATTCTCTCTCGATGATTGTCTTATCAGCCATTTTTGTACAGATGTATCTTTTCCCTTAGGCACCAGGTTTACCATACATTATTGCTAATATTGGTTGAGCGGCAGGTACCATTTTATATACTAATGCTTATATACCAAGATCCTGAAGAAGCTCCAGCGAAAGGCGTAGAACCTGTTCAGAGAACTGCAGCATTGAGTCCTGGCAACCGAACTAGCAGAGGCCAGCTGTTTCCGCCCTCAGATGAGACGTCACCGGAAGTGACGTAGGAATGCGGAAGCAACCATAAAACCGGCAGGTATCGGCGAAAGAGACGCCACGGTCCTTCAGCCCCTACCATTTTAAATGCGCAATAGATTTGTGCAAAATGTGAGTGCCCTTTTGCATATTGTGTTATGTTTCAATACAAATTATAGACAGACTACACTATTTGAGTCTCTCTTTGCTTTTGAGATAAACTGGAGGACAACTGCAGCATTCACAAAGAGAATACACTGGGGAAAACTCCCATTGCTCCCATCAGAGAGGCTGTATCTCTGATACGTTATACTTCTAAGGAGGAATTTGTGAGTGGAATAGACATCTATAAACACACAGGTTTATTGTGAAATTGGTCACACTATTGAATATTCTTTTTATTTTTCCATGTATCAACTTTGTGAATTTCCTGCGCTCCCCTTACCTGGAAGACATCACATTTTTGCATAGACCTGAGAACGGTATGAAAAGTGTTCTGAGCTGCATCACATGATATTATTACACAAGATTTACATGTGATGGATTGAGAGAAGATATTACTCATTTCAGGGACCCTGCATGGAGATAAGTGGGTCAGCTGGATAGGTGTGTACTAACCTATGTCACATACACACGTCACATGCTCACAGATGTGCCGCACGTGACAGACCCCAAAGGCTTAATAATGTTACGAAAATTTGTAAGATGTTTTTCGAATTCGGGAAAAACATACTTACAAATGTGCGACTAATTTAGTAGTTGGTAGAAAGAGTTGAAGATTAATGTTACCCATTACTACAGATATTGATCTTTAAAAAAAAAAAATCATGAATTATATTTTGTAATAAACTAATAGCTTTGTCTTTTTTGTAGCTGTAAAATATTTCCAGTATAGAACACAGCACCATTATTTTGTTTAGGACGATTTGATTTAAGGCTGGTCTCTCACACTTGCAAAATAATTATTCTCAAATAAACTTTTTTTCCAACATAGAGAGGAAGCCACAAAACTCTCTTAGGAGTTACTGGTAATTGTATCTGTCATCAATTACACATTCGATGAGATGTGCAAATATGAGCCCGTTTGCTTTGTAACTTGTTTCAAGTTTTTATTTGGCACAATCGTACGATACGGTTATAAACCAAGGTTACACACATTTCCCTGGTAAAACTCACCCGGTCTAAATGCTGAATCGACAGACCGACGGCCAAACATTTGCCACAAAAGTATTTCAAGTTGTAGTCAAAAGAATCGCTAGGATTTCAAGGACTAATGAACAAATCGGTACCGCAAGAAGCAGCAAACGTCATGCAAATGTTTTAAAACATATTTAAAGATACTTTTAAAGCAGCAGAACATGTGTTTTGTTAAGTTGGAAGCAGGTGGTCTCCGGGGCTGAACCACACTAATTTCTTCTCTGGGAACGCCCTGCTTCCCGAGATTCTTCCCAGTGTAGGGGGAGCCGGTAGCAGTTGATTCTAGGTAAGATAAGTATCTCAGGAAGCAGGGGTTCCTCGAAGCACAAATTAACATGGTTCCTCTCCAGAAGAAAGGTTTGAAGCCGGGGGTCTCCGGAGCTGAACCACATTCCCTTTAGCTCCGGGGACCCCCTGCTTCCAAGGAGACTTACCTCCACAGTGGGTGCGGGTAGCAGCTCTGCCGGTTTAAAGCTCCACCGTCACACAGGCCAATAGGATGTCGCAAGGGATAACATCACAGCTTCCTATGAGCCCGCGTGATATGGGAGCTTAAAATCCACCATTTTGATTGCCCCACACAGTCCAGCCAGAGCTAGAAAAGTGGGCACATTTTCAAACAAGTACAAGATCAGAATGAGAAAGGACAAGTAAAAGAACGGTCTGTAAAAACTGAAAAATGTAGGTCCAACCTTAAAGAGGTTTGTAGGTTAAAATCAGCTCATATTTCTTTATCAATTATACTATTTTGAATCATTGTACCTTCTTTTACACTGCGTCTTCCAGTGGTGTAATGCAAACCAAAGCATCAGAAGTATGCTAACCAGTCTTCCTCCCACATGAAGCTACAGAGCGATAATCATTGCTAATGGTTAATCGCCGTGCAGGTCAGCGCCTTTTAAAGGTCATGCTGATTAGACTATAATGACTAAAACACACTGCGCTTTCATTTAGTATTGTCCATAATGGTGGCATTACTACTTTACAATAAATAGCTATACAGGCATACCCCGCATTAACGTACGCAATGGGACCGGAGCATGTATGTAAAGCGAAAAAGTACTTAAAGTGAAGCACTACCTTTTTCCCACTTATCGATGCATGTACTGTACTGCAATCGTCATATACGTGCATAACTGATGTAAATAACGCATTTGTAATAGGCTCTATAGTCTCCCCGCTTGCACACAGCTTGGGTACAGGTAGGGAGCCGGTATTGCTGTTCAGGACGTGCTGACTGGCGCATGCGTGAGCTGCCGTTTGCCTATTTGGCGATATGTCCTTACTCGCGAGTGTACTTAAAGTGAGTGTCCTTAAACCAGGGTATGCCTGTACACTGTTATTTGGTTATTAAATTACATTGCATCACTCATAACAATGAAGCTCGTCATGAAAAATATTACTTTCATAGAAAACTGACATACACCACACCGTGGGAACACACAGGGAACATCGCCGGTTGTTTGTTTCTTTCAAGGGGTTAAAAGATCGACTCTGCGTTCCTTACGGCCTCTAAAAAGACCGTAATTAATACCACCGATACTGTAGCTTCTTGCTTGTGATCAGTACCACAATTTTGAAATGTACTATATCAACCCTTGAACAATTCCTCTTTATCTGCGAGAATGGGTGTGCGCTTGCAGCATGGAGCACAGAGTTTGTAGCAGTCTCTTTCCGATGAACATCTGTCTCCAAAAGACCCTCCGAATTAATTGAAATCCTAAGGTCAAGGAAATCTACATGAGTCAAACTATACACGTGGTTAGCCCAATATTAAGATTGTTGTGGTTGAGACCACTGCCAAAACCCTGATATTCATGCCAGTACCATCCCACAGAATCAGGATATTGTCAATATATCTCAACCACAACAATACATGTCATGCACTCCCCACATTGGCCGCTGAGAATACCACTACCCTCTCCCACCACCCCGAAATAAATTGGTATAGGTGGGTGCGCATGGTTCTCCCATAGCCATATCTCTTTTTAGTAGACAGAATCTGTCCTTAAATGTGAAATAATTATGATTCAGAGCACAGACACGTGTGTTTCAAATACACATACACACACATTTACACAACATGTTTGGCTTTAATTGGGGGGTATTTTAGCATAACATCTAACTAAGGAAAGAAAGCATCAGCGTTACAATGCATACAGAGCTTTCAATCAGTTCTATATATATATATATATATTATCCACCATTATGTATTATAAATATATATATATATATATATATATATATATATATATATATATATATATATATATATACATACATACATATATATATATATATGACATATACACACACACACGTGAATGGGCCAGAAGGTGACTTCTGACTGTGGAAAATGTGGCATAAAACAGCTTAGTAAGTATTGGCCTTTATGTCAGAGCAACTTTTTAAGTGCAACTTGAAATACCCTTTTAACCCCTTTGCCGCAAGCAGAGCCTACAAAATATACCAGACAAAAAGGGTTAATAAGTAACTAAGATAGAGATAAACTGGAAAGTCTTTTCACAAGTTCCCCTTTTCCCCTAGCACTCCCCCTGTTGTTTTTGTTGGAATCAAATCATTCTTGGCCAAGGATTCACAACAATAAAAGACGGGCCGAGTAAAGTTAAGCAAACAGCCCAATAACGTCATATTTGCAACGGTCACAGAACACTGACTCCAAAAACCTCCTCTGCTTCAAACGTGCAGAATACAAAATACATGTACTTTATACTCACCGCAAAGCTTATGGACAATATTGGTTCAACAACTATTTGTTACAATACGGAAGATAGGCCTCTCCAAAGTGTGGTCTTTACGTATACAGTATTGGAGTTAAAGTAAAGAAAAAGCTCTCGGGCCACAGAACACCTCCTCTTTAAAAAAAAAAAAAAAAAGTAATTCCTTGACATAGGAAAAATGTCAAGTATTTTCTAGTGTTTGTTTTCGCAGTTATTCTGGAAACACGGGAAGTTGAAATCTCTGAGGAGCTACTTCTTACGGAGGTCACAGAGTTGAGCAGGATCTACCCTTCCTCCCACAGGACATGGGCTGCTCTCCTCCTCCTCTATTCTCAGATATGAGGGGACAGGCTGAAGGAAAAGTGAATATATTCTGCTTTCAGGGATGTCAATTAGAAAACAATATCTGAATTCATGATAATTACATAGAACCCCTTCAGGATTCTAGTGACGTACACAAAGACATCATCACTTTTTTCTCATTTCTTAGGGATATTGTGTTAAAGGAGCAATCCATGCAATATCCTATATCTGTTTTGTTTAAATAAATCAGTTCTGTAGTATTAGATAATACTTACTGATTTTTTTAAAATTCAACTCTCAATGCCATTTTAATGAGTTTTAATATACTGAGCTTCCTTTTATTTCTATAGCAGGTTTTATTTCCCCAGCAGTGCAAGATCTTTGCAAGACTTTCCTGTTTGTGATCATTTGTTGCCAATATTCCCAGCAGTTTGAGCAGCAAACTGTAACAATAGATAATGCTATCTTAGTAATACAGTATAAGAATACATTGTAGCTGCTGAGTTACACTGACTGAAGGATTGATTGAAACTGAAAGGCAGCCATTTAGTGAACCCTGGGAAGCAGGATCTTTGCTGATCGATCACGGTAGAACGAATCGATCGGCAGCTTAGGTAATTAGTTTTCAATCAAAGTAATCAAAGGCTGCATGTATTAAAACATATTTTAAGTACCGCTTGGACTGACTCTTTAAAACACAGAAGCAGGACTTCCTTTTCTATTCGCATCAATGGAGGTATGTTGCAACTAGTGAAGTGCGAAACAAAATTTACTGATTTGGGGTGAAAAAATAGGCAAACTTTGCCCCACTTTTTTTTTTTTTTTTTTTCAGGGTTCACGACTGATAGGCAAAGTAACCTGATCGCCTAACAGGTTAAAAAATTATTCATAATATTTACTACAGAAATGTAGCAAAAATTTGCAACGTTTCTGAAAACAGGGCAAAATGGTGCATACCCTTTTCCCATGAAACTTCCTTCCCCCTGCGAAAAAGTAGCAAATTTGCGAAATTCTGAAAAATGACAAATGTGAGAGCTGCATTTGGACCGATTCACACATCTCTGGTTGCGACCTTATGATGAAGCTGAAGGTATTAAAAGAAGCCAGTTACATTCTGCAATGTGGCAAATATCTCTCCTCCCTCAAGCAGTGAGTGTGAGAAACATGGAGGTAAAGTCCTTCGTGTACACTTCAGAAAGCACTTGACCGCCATTCTGTTCCTAAAAAAATTCAACAAAAAATTTAAATGAACAAAGGAAAGGTCGTTACGCATGTTTCTTCCAGCACGGAGCATTGACTTCATGAAGAGCAACTTGTAGAGTTGAAACGCGTTGAGTGTGACTACGGGACAGGATACTACAGTACACGCAGTACTACTTGCCTGATCGAGAAACCCATCTCCAGGTTGAACATCCAGGTATTCAATCCCATAACGCAGAGTGAGGCGACGCGAGCCTAGCAGAGCTGGGGGGGGGGAAGAAATCTGTTCCCGTCTTCAGCCGCCGGCTTCGATTTGTAGATCAAAATGTCTTTTTTGATCAGACACCATGTGAGTGTGTTTTACCTATGATTATTTTTATAAAGCTCTTTTTGTATCAGTCTGCACTATCTCCGGCTTTTTATATTACCATATAAAAGTTGTATCCGGTGAATTGTGTTACCTGTCTACTACCCGCCTGTGGAAAATTCGTGGTTTAACAACACAAAGATACCTGTATGTGAATGATGAAAGAGTGAAATTTGTAAGTACAAATTTCATTGGAATTGGGGAAGAAGGCATGTTCCTTAAATCACCCGCCATATTCACTATTGTTGGTGTATTTGTTTTCACATATACCTGCGCTCCCCTTCTACCTGGACTTCATGAAGAGCAGCAGTCGAGTCACCTACAAAGAGTCACAAAGCGCTTCGACCCTAGTCTTGTTCTTTACAAACAAGAGCATGCAGTGAGCAGCCAACTAATTATTTTCTACACTGTAGTGATTTAACCACCACTCTATTTTCAATGAACATCTGGGTCGCAAAAAGGATTTTAAAATCACATTGCTCTCCCCGCTTTGTAAGCATTGGAATCTGCTCATGCCCATAAGGCATTGATAACTAGCAGCCGTCAAGCCAGAATGATCCGCCACACAGTGCAGGAGCCTCATCCTTCTGCATGTGAAACTCTACCGGCGGCTACAGCTAAGTGCACCTGCTTTCAGCAATACAAACACGCAGTCTCTGGCAGACTGAAGGGGTTAAATTAACCCATGTACCTAGTGATGTATAACAGGGATTCTCTTGCTAGGAGCTGTCACTGGGATTCACTAAGCTCCGTTATGGGTTATCTCGCAGCGATCCCGCGTAACTTTCCATTCAACTGAGTGGCAATTAATGCAGGACTGCAGTGCGATGACCTGCATCGGAGGTTAGTAAATCTCCCCATGCGACACTGTGCAGGTAAGTGCACTTAATATTTAAAGAAGTCCCTTCCCCAAAGTGCACTGTAAAGTGTATGTTACAAGACATACATAGGCAGTACAAGGGCTGGAAGTGCACTTGTTTTGTACTATTTCACCAAGGGGATATGCAATGTTTATTTCTTCACCAGATCGGTGGAGGGAGAGAGGTGATTATGGTGGGGGAGAGAGAGGTGATGATGGTCGGGGGTGGGGGGGAGAAAGGCGATGATGGTGGGGGGAGAGAGAGGTGGTGATAGTGGGTGGGGAGAGAGGTGATGATGGTAGGGGGAGAGGTGATGAAGATGGGGAGAGATGAGGCGGAGAGATGAGGAGAGGGAGTGATGATTATTATGATGGAGAGGGGGAGAGATGATGATGAGGGATGTTGCCGAAGAGGGATGATGAGTGAGGATCAGGGAAAGGATTGGGGAGGGAGAAAAAAAATTTGCAGATAGTATATTAATGGGGACCTGAAATTTATTTTGCCAGGGAGCTTGCGCATGTCTAGCTATGCCACTGTGTATGCGTGTGTGTATATGTGTGTATATGTGTGTGTGTGTGTATATGTGTACGTGTACATAGAATATATATATATATATATATATACATATATATATATACATATATACATATATATATATATATATATATATATATATATATATATATATATATATATATATATATATATACATATATATATACACACACATACATTATATATATATATACATCCACTGTGCCTGAAGAAGAAAGTTTTCGAAAAGTGTATTCTGCTTCTGCTCACGTATGGATGTGTAACTTAAATGCTCAAAGAAGTATGGAGAGATGTATGCTGGGTATTACGTGAAGAGACACGCACAATAATGAATGGGTTCGAAACCAAACAAACGTCTCTGATATCATCATAAGAGTGAATAAATTAAAATGTATATATCGCAAGAAGAAAAGACCATCGTTGGACGAAGATGGTACTCGACTGGATTCGAAGGGAGATTAAGAGACCAAGACAACGACCTAAAGAGAGAATCTAGGATGAAATCAGAAAATGTGTTGGAGTAATGTGGAGAAGATAGACTTGCAACCGCAGTACCTGGCTGATCATTAGGATCGTACAGCAGTGAATTGACAAAAAACAAACAAAACAAGCACTCTAATCAATAAAAGAATATAAAAAAATAAATTTATTAAACCAATTAAACACAGAAAAAATATATAAACTGAGACCACAAGAAAATCCAACCAAATATTCTAATTAAACATCCACTGATTAAATTGCTATAAAAAAAAGAGCTCAAACTCACATCAAACACAAAGTGACAAACAAACAGCAAAAAATACATATATTACCCGGATAGACAGCAACACCTAAATAGTTCCCACTGTGAGTCTTGACTGGCCAGTCCAAATGAACCATGCATAACACAATGGCATTAGAAGGAGTAGATGATTGAACAGAACTCTGCTAAGCCCTTAATGAAATACATATATAACTGCATGAAGATGACAGGGCAAAAGTGAAAGCTAAATAACCATGAGTTACTGTCATATGTTGGCAAGGTAACAGCACAAGGAAGTAAACGCGGGAAAATGCATAAATGCTTGCTGCTGATGCACAAGAGAGAGCGAGTCCATAGGGTAAAAAACAGTGTCCGTGGGTGTGTGAGTTAATACTTCACCACAAAGTGTTGTGTATGCCTCATTGGTAGTCGAATACTGATAGTGTATATGCAGCGTGCAAATGGCCACGCTGATCTCTGGTCTGGATCTATTAATTGGCCAAATGGACAGCTTTAGAGAGACAGGAGGGGTGCCGGTGTCTGCATATATCAGCTATTCACATCTACAGGTCCCACGATTTCAGTTCTCGCTGTATCCGCAATCACTGTCTCCACATCTGCGTCCACGTCAGCATCTGTATCCACATCCGATCAGCACAAGACAAAAGTGGGATGTTAAGGAGGCTTTGTCTCAGCACGAAAAACACTGCTCTGGATTTTGTTGTGCAGTGTAATTCAATGAAGGCAAAATTTGTTGACGAATCTTTAGAGGAATCTTCTCAGTTGTCTAGATAGACAAGATTTATGTAGATATTCTAGACAGAAATATCAGTCTAGAGCCTCTAGACACAATGGTCTTTTCCACAAAATAGTCAGTCTGATAGGTCGGTGAGAGCCATCTTTAATAAGCATTGGGGCATACTAACACATGACCCTGTTCTGAAGGATCACTTGGATCCACAACCCATAATTATCTACAGGAGGGCTGAATGTAAAAAAAAAACTCTACTAGCTCCCACCAAATTATGTTCTCATGTGCCACCGATATTTGATTCAAGGCCCATAGGTAATTTTAGGTGTACTAGAGGAAACATGTTACATGTTCCTTTCTAGACACGAGAAATCATTTTTCATCTCATTCCAATGGTGAGACCTTTTTAGTTAAAGGTTTCATCAATTGTCAGACTACTTTTGTAGTATACCTTATTACCCGTGGATGTGGCCTGCAATACGTAGGTCGCACCACTAGACCACTCTCCACTCGTTTTTTGGAGCGTAGTAGGAATATTTTGCATGGTGTCGCCAACCATGATCTATCTAGGCACTTCCTTCATTGTATATGACTGCTATCTGCTTGCAAAGGAACGGGAACCACGTCGCTCTCGGTGCGCTCCCGTCTTGCCTCCTCCGTCTTCTGTGCCCCCTGCTCCCGACGGCTCCCTGCCGGGCACACTGACGGAAGGCCCCGCCTCCGGTTTGCGCTCGGGCATCAGCGGCAAACAGCGCGCAAACGTGACGCGTGCGCAACGCACACAAGCTCCACGTCAACAGGTATGATTATCTTCCCTTTGCCTACACCTGTCTCCTGCATCTCTACCTATCCCTGCTCCTGCCGAGAACGCACCTCTGTTTCACCCCTTCTCCCATTTGACCCTCACTTCCTTATATGCTCAGCTGTGCCACCTGCACTTCGGCTGAGCATAGTTCTTGTTACGTTGCTGTTTTTCACTCCTCTGACTCCACAGTCTTGCTGAACCTTGTTTGTGTACCGACCCGGCTTGTTCCTTGGACTCCGCAACTGCGTACTCCTGACCCCAGCTACTTCTGACCATCCGCTTCTCTCCTACCCTGACCTCGGCTCTCAGACAACGACAACTCTCCTCTTTCCAACCATGACCATGGCTAATAGTACCTCCTATGATCCTGACCTCTCCTACCCTGACTCCAGCAAGTATAACGACGACCCTCTCCAACCCCGACCCGGCTACTGCGACCAACCTACACTCCAGTCGTGCCCTCATGGCTGTGGGTTCCGTTTATACCAATTCCCACCTCAGCTTCGGGGTCCCTCCTTGTTTGTGGTGAGCACAGCGTGACACTGCTATACTGAATTATATCCTTGATTTCAATTGGTTATACATATTCACCAATCAGGACATTTTGACTACTATAAATTTCAAACAGCTGCCACCTCTTGGATACACCCGACAAAACACATAGGGCATATGTCATGACGCTAGTACAGTACCTATCAGCTGTCTAAGAAGATTCCCTGCCACAGGCACTGAGGAACAGGAGAAGTGAGTGAGTACCGAGGTCTGCGCTATATTTTGCTTCGCCAGCATTCTAGTGAGGTAACCGGTCATCTGTCTGGGCGGCGTGCCAGAAAATCAGTTTTTATATCGCCAAGGAGTATCATGTCCTTGCATAGTGAAAGTAAGTCGACGGACCGGGGTTCTGCTGTGCAGCTTCCCACCACCTCCATCGGGGCTACCATCACGTATGAGTGAACACATCATCACAGTTCTGGATCGGCATAATTGCGATCTCCCTGTTACACACGTTGGAGGCACAGCTGACGGATTCTGTTGTTACCATCCACGTTCACACATTGGTGAGATCAAACTGAGTTTTCTTATATTTACCATCTTTTTATCTGGATATACTGGACTAGACCTCACTACCTCCGCATTACCTCTGGCCTCTCACTGGTGATTATCCATAATGTATCACCTGTCTTCTCCTGTAAATTAGTTAGTCACTCTCTAGTGTGTGTCCTTTCGTATATACCATCCTCCTTAATTGAGTTACAGCTCACGATAGGCCTTACTGTTTTTTAGTCATTGTTCTTAACATATATGTATATGTTTTTTATTTTGTTATCTCAAATTGGTATATTGGTTTAGGGGCATTGTCTTTTTTATTAAATTGTTCATATTTGGAATTACTACTGGTCATTTGCGCTCTTTTCTTTTGACACACACACACACACACACACACACACACACACACACACACACACACACACACACACACACACGATTTCTGCTTATGAATTTTAGGATTTTTCTGTAAAAACCTTCTAAAATATCTTGAATTAATTTCATGGAGGAAGCATAGCACGAGGGAAAAATAAGATATAAAAGCAGCCATGCCTCGGGCTCCACCTGGTCAATATCCAGAAAACACAGCCGGCATGAGAAATATCGAAGCTAAATTGGTTGGAGGCACTGTTTATATTAAAAAGCCTGTTTCTAAGCAAGTCCTGACCTTTTGATTATTTCACTCATAGGAAACACATGGGAGCTCCATCACTAGTTTTTTTTGCAAACATTGCATTATTGGGATATAGTGCGGATGTTTTATGAAACAAAACTCACTTTCATCAACTTCTCTCAGCTAACAGCATCAAATAATTTATTTCCAGTTATTTGGCTAAATAAAATTAAAATATCCCTTGTGAGCACATTCACACATCTCAGACAGGTCTGTAACCCTGCTTTTTACCAATATCTCTTAGCTTACAGTGCTTACACTGCAGCCAGGGATTCTGGGAAATTATATTTTAAAGCAGCAGTTCAAGCAATATTCTACGTGTGTTTTTTTTAAAATCAGTTCTGTACTATGAGAAAATACTTGTAGCATTTAAAAAAAATAATTTAAGACATTTTTTATATATTTTAATGTAACTAGCATTTTGGTTTCTATAGCAACCATTTACAGAGTCACATCCCCTTCCTCTTCTGAGACAGGCTCTGTCACACCCCTTTTGCCCTCTCTCTAGCAGTGCACCAATTGTATCTAGTGCCTGCCTGGTCTCATGATCTTCCCCACGGAACTTTGCATCGTTGGTCCTCTTCTGCAGCACTAACAGTGATTTAGTGCAGGGGTGCATAAACTTCCTGTTCTCCCCCTGTGTATTTCTCCCCACAGCGTCATTTGACGCCGCAGTTACCATGGAGACGCGTTGACACTGAAGCTGATTGAAGCCGGGTAAGTGAGCCGCGCCCCCCCAAAAGAAGTCTTGCGCCCCACAGTTTGCACACCTCTGATTTAGACGAATCTTGGCCGATCGATGAACAACTAAGCTAATCACTTGTCAGTGTGCAGATTGTATAGATGCACATATTGACTGGGAAAGAAAAATAATAATTAAAAAAAAAATGGCAGCTGGAACTGCAGCATTAACATGGACCCCTTTAAGCTTATGCTTATAACACAGCAGCTTTACCAGCACAGCCTTGGTTAAAGAAATGCATACTGTAGCAAGTAAACCTACCCACCGACAGCAGTCCGGACCTTTTGTTTTGGATCTCATCAATATACTGTAAGGCTGGTTATACTGAAAGGCTGGTTATACTGAAAGGCTGGTTATACTGAAAGGCTGGTTATACTGTAAGGCTGGTTATACTGAAAGGCTGGTTATACTGTAAGGCTGGTTATACTGTAAGGCTGGTTATACTGTAAGGCTGGTTATACTGAAAGGCTGGTTATACTGAAAGGCTGGTTATACTGAAAGGCTGGTTATACTGAAAGGCTGGTTATACTGTAAGGCTGGTTATACTGTAAGGCTGGTTATACTGTAAGGCTGGTTATACTGTAAGGCTGGTTATACTGAAAGCAGAGGTGTTGTTCCGCGCTGGGGATGCCACTGTAAATAGTCCCTCTTGCAGCTGTTAGTCTGGGGGGGGGGGGGTTCCACACAGGGAGCGGGTCTTCACTTTTCACTTCCCTTATTTGAACAGGGTATGTACTCAGACTGGTCCGGACCCTTTCTGTAGTGCTAGTGTGATCTAGAATTGACCCGGTGCCATCCCCCGATCGTACCAGTTATCTTAACACATTTTATCTTTATATTCATTGGACCTTGGTTGCCCACTTTCTGATTACCCTTTTCCTTAATAATAAAGTACACTTTCCCTGAGTGCGCCTATTTCTCACTTGTTTTTCTTGCTGGTTATACTGACTTTGCAATGTGAAGCTGGGAGAGCTTTCAAGCAGCAATACTACTTTCCAACCTTTTCTTTTCTAATTACTTGTATATGTAAAGCATGTGGCATTCTGACCTAAACTGGAAATCGTTTGGTGATCCTGTTATAAATCTGTAAAGATACTGATTGTGTGACTAACAATGATTACTTCAGTCAGTGTAACTCAGCAGCTACAATGTATCCTTATATTACTAATGCAACATTATCTATTGTTACAGTTTGCAGCTGAAACTGCTGGGAGCATTTGCAACAAATTATCACAAACAAGAAAGTGTTGCAAATATACACTGCTGGGGAAGTGTGCTAAAGCCTGCTATAAAAATCAAAGGATGCTTAGTATATTAAAATGCATTAAAAACGGTATTGAGAGTTGAATAAAAACAAAAAAACAGTCACTGTTATCAAATACTGCTACTGATTGATTTGAAGAAGAAAAAACAAAAAAAAAAAAAAAAAAAAATAAAAATAAAGGATTTCACATGTTATGCTGCTTTCAACCACACATTAGCTAATGGTGGAATAACAATACAACATAGGAAGAAAGTATTTGGAAACGAATATCCAAGGCTAGGGCCAGCGCGAGGGCAGCCAACCCCCTAGGCCATGGGTATGCAACCCTGTCCTCAAGAGCCGCACACAGGCCAGCTTTTATGGATATCCTTGTTTCAGCACAGGTGGCTCAATCAGTGCCTCAGTGCTTCATTGAGCCACCTGTGCTGAAACAAGGATATCCATATAAAATCTGGACTGTGTGCGGCTCTTGAAGACAGGTTTGCAGACCCCTGCCATAGGCAAACCGTTAGGTTTGAGCCCCCTCCCCCCCCCCCACACCCACTCCCATTGGGATAATAAACCCAAAACCAATCAAACGCGAACAAAAGTAACACGAATAAATCGTTGCTGTAGAGGTCAAAATCATTAACTACATTGTTCAAGTACCGAGGAAAAGGCATTTTGATATGACACGTTCTGAAGATTAGGTGTCTCTAATGAGTTCTTCAATAGAAATATCAAGAAATTCCAAGCCAGGAAGTGCATTTAGTGAGTTTTACCTCTCCAACGACAAAACTTTAAAACAACACAAAAAGCACACGTATCAGTGTATCTTACAACACAAGCGGACCCATGGCTACAATGTAACAATCACTGAACGCATAGGTACATTTTTGCTGGAGTATTGAAATCAGATAAACACTGTAGCTTCGAGTTAGCAGCTAATCTCAGTTACTGCCAGACTGAAGGTTAAGTAACCACCACAAAGGGTATATTCCCAGGTAAATACTGATTGTAACAGGATTTATATATAAACTAGATTTTCCTGAGTAAATAAGATAATTTACTGAATGCAACAGCAAATAGAAAAAG
Source organism: Ascaphus truei (assembly GCF_040206685.1). Taxonomy (NCBI): domain Eukaryota; kingdom Metazoa; phylum Chordata; class Amphibia; order Anura; family Ascaphidae; genus Ascaphus; species Ascaphus truei. The sequence goes on along the minus strand of NC_134483.1, from coordinate 224,235,628 downwards.
GCTGCATAGCACAGAGTGCCTTTTGTGCTTAAAGAAGTTTGTGTGTGGAGTAAGGCCTTGCCCCTGCTGCCTACTACAGCACCCGCTGTGGCGGACGCTGCGCGCACGAGAGCCCTCCCCTCAATGGCGCCGGGCCCGCTGCGAGGGGGGGCCGTAGCGCTGGGGCGAGAGCTGCTCCTACTCTCAATAGAATTGAGAGCAGGACTCGCGTCGAGCGATTAGGCACGCCCCCCGGCGGTTCAGCCAATGAGGGCGAACCTGCCGGGTGACGTCATGGCCGCGCCCCTGTCACTCCCCCGCCACGCCCCCCCGGTCTCTCTTGCTGCAGTGAGCTGCAGACCGGGGAATCGGCTGAACGCGCCGCCAATCTCGCAGGTGCGCGTTACAGCGGCGTTACCGGGACCTTAGCCTTAGTCCTCACAGGGCTCTTACTGCAGTTTACACGGATAAGAAAATCTAAATCAGAATCTGCTGTATGCTGGAGTCTGGCAAAGAACCCACTGACAAGGGAAAGAAGTTTAATACACTGTGTAACTTCAAATCAAATGTGCCTTCCTAACAAGAGGTACAGAAGCCAGAATTCTTAGTCACATAGGGAGGGAAAGGTATATATGTATACTGGGGTAGATCTTACTATAGGCGAATATCAGTGTCTATGATTACACCATGAAATCACTGTCTCATGGAGATCCTGAAGTAATATCCCATAAACCTAAGTATTGAATATCTCCCCCCCCATCTCTCCCATAGAGAAACGTGCCAGAAGATCCAAGCGTGTCCTCTCTCTACAACAAGCTATAACGTAACTGTGCGTGTCGGCCGTCAGTGCTTATTGTGTTCTTTTAAAGATTATTAATGTTCCTTTTGTTTGTGTTTGACTTTTTTTGATCCCAATCTGTATTTCAAATATACATTGGAGTAAAGGTTAAGTTTTATTTGCATTAATTTATCCTACACCTACACCAGTATTGAGTGCAGTAAATGAGAGATCCTTGCTCTCTTCTTGTTAACACATTGTCACTATGCGGGCGGAGGCGCGCTGAGGCTTTGTCTGGCCTTACACAGCACGCCGTCCGTGGGCGGGTCTGGGGGCGGGCCAGTGACGTCACGGAGCTGGTTCACCCTTATTGGGCGAACTGCTCACGTGACCGGCCCGGCACTCCGGCGAGCGCCAAATTTGAAAACATCTTGAGATACGCATCCCCAAGCGTGCGGACGCGTGTGCGAGCCCCTGCTAAAGCCGCTCTCATTGCGGCTGCAGGGGCTCAGTGCCGAGTGTGAGCACGGCTCAGCCTTGCTCACACCACTATGTCCCAGGCCGTAGGCTGAGTCCACGCTGCCGCTGAGCTCGCTCATGCTTGGAGAGTGGTGATGTCACCAGCTCACCAAGCATTAGCGATCGCTGTCCTGCAACATTTTTAGAGCAGGAGCTGGGTTGTGGCTACTACGGGAGGGGGCGTGTCATTGGCTGTATAGGGGCTGTCAGTGTTTCTGTGTATATCTCTCTCTCCCCCCATCCCCCCCTCATCTCTCTCCCCCCATTGCTCTCTCTCTCTCCCCCCCCATTGCTCTCTCCCTCCCACCCCCCCTGTGCTCTCTCTCCCCTGCCCCCCCGCGCTCTCTCTCCCGGCCATCCCACCGCCGTGCTCTCTCCCCCGTCCCCCCTGCGCTATCTCTCCCCTGCCCCCCACGCTCTCTCTCCCAGCCCCCTCTCTCCCCCCATGCTTTCTCTCCCTTCTCCTCTCTCTCCCTTTCCCCCCCCCCCCTCTCTCTCTTCCTTCTCCCGCCCTCTCTCTTCCTTCTCCCCCCTCTCTCTTCCTTCTCCCCCCTCTCTCTTCCTTCTCCCCCCCTCTCTCTTCCTTCTCCCCCCTCTCTCTCTCCCTTCTCCCCACCCTCTCTCTCTTCCTTCTCCCCCCCTCTCTCTCTTCCTTCTCCCCCCTATCTCTCTTCCTTCTCCCCCCTATCTCTCTTCCTTCTCCCCCCTATCTCTCTTCCTTCTCCCCCCCTCTCTTTCTCTCTCCCTTCTCCCCCTCTCTTTCTCTCTCCCTTCTCCCCCTCTCTTTCTCTCTCCCTTCTCCCCCTCTCTCTCTCTCCCTTCTCCCCCTCTCTCTTTCTCTCTCCCTTCTCTCCTTCTCTCTCCCTTCTCTCCTTCTCTCTCCTCTCTCTTTGTCTCTCCCTTCTCCCCCTCTCTCTTTCTCTCTCCCTTCTCCCCCCTCTCTCTTTCTCTCTCCCTTCTCCCCCCTCTCTCTTTCTCTCTCCCTTCTCCCCCCTCTCTTTCTCTCTCCCTTCTCCCCCCTCTCTTTCTCTCTCCCTTCTCCCCCTCTCTCTCCCTTCTCCCTCCTCTTTCTCTCTCCCTTCTCCCTCCTCTTTCTCTCTCCCTTCTCCCCCCCCTCTCTCTCTCCCTTCTCCCCCCTCTCTCTTTCTCTCTCCCTTCTCCCCCCTCTCTCTTTCTCTCTCCCTTCTCCCCCCTCTCTCTTTCTCTCTCCCTTCTCCCTCTCTCTCTTTCTCTCTCCCTTCCTCTCTCCCTTCTCCCCCTTCTCTCCTTCTCTCTCCTCTCTCTTTGTCTCTCCCTTCTCCCCCTCTCTCTTTCTCTCTCCCTTCTCTCTTTCTCTCTCCCTTCTCTCCTTCTCTCTCCCTTCTCTCCTTCTCTCTCCTCTCTCTTTGTCTCTCCCTTCTCCCCCTCTCTCTTTCTCTCTCCCTTCTCCCCCCTCTCTCTTTCTCTCTCCCTTCTCCCCCCTCTCTTTCTCTCTCCCTTCTCCCCCCTCTCTTTCTCTCTCCCTTCTCCCCCTCTCTCTCCCTTCTCCCTCCTCTTTCTCTCTCCCTTCTCCCCCTCTCTCTCTCTCCCTTCTCCCCCTCTCTCTTTCTCTCTCCCTTCTCCCCCCTCTCTCTTTCTCTCTCCCTTCTCCCCCCTCTCTCTTTCTCTCTCCCTTCTCCCTCTCTCTTTCTCTCTCCCTTCTCCCCCTCTCTCTTTCTCTCTCCCTTCTCCCCCTCTCTCTTTCTCTCTCCCTTCTCCCCCTCTCTCTTTCTCTCTCCCTTCTCCCCCTCTCTCTTTCTCTCTCCCTTCTCCCCCTCTCTCTTTCTCTCTCCCTTCTCCCCCTCTCTCTTTCTCTCTCCCTTCTCCCCCTCTCTCTTTCTCTCTCCCTTCTCCCCCTCTCTCTTTCTCTCTCCCTTCTCCCCCTCTCTCTTTCTCTCTCCCTTCTCCCCCCTCTCTTTCTTTCTCCCTTCTCCCCCCTCTCTTTCTCTCTCCCTTATCCCCCTCTCTCCCTTCTCCCTCCTCTTTCTCTCTCCCTTCTCCCCCTCTCTCTCTCTCCCTTCTCCCCCCCCCCTCTCTTTCTCTCTTTCTCTCTCCCTTCTCCCCCCTCTCTCTTTCTCTCTCCCTTCTCCCCCTCTCTCTTTCTCTCTCCCTTCTCCCCCTCTCTCTTTCTCTCTCCCTTCTCCCCCTCTCTCTTTCTCTCTCCCTTCTCCCCTCTCTCTTTCTCTCTCCCTTCTCCCCCTCTCTCTTTCTCTCTCCCTTCTCCCCCCTCTCTTTCTCTCTCCCTTCTCCCCCTCTCTCTTTCTCTCTCCCTTCTCCCCTCTCTTTCTCTCTCCCTTCTCCCCCTCTCTCTTTCTCTCTCCCTTCTCCCCCCTCTCTTTCTCTCTCCCTTCTCTCCCTCTCTCTCTCTCTCCCCTCTCTCTTTCTCTCTCCCCTCTCTTTCTCTCTCACTTCTCCCCCTCTCTCTTTCTCTCTCCCTTCTCTGCCCTCTCTCTTTCTCTCTCCCTTCTCTCCCCTCTCTCTTTCTCTCTCCCTTCTCCCCCACCACCACTCCGTTTGCCCCCTCACCACCACACAGCAGCACTCCGTTTGCCCCCCCTCTCAGTCCATTTGCCCCCTATGTCCGTTTGCCCCCCCTCAGTCCATTTGCCCCCCTATGTCCGTTTGCCCCCCCCCTCCATTCCACTTTTCTCTGCTGAATTCAGTGTCAGTGTGTGTGTGACAGGAGAGTAGAACACGCCCTCTCTCTTACCATTGGTCTGAGCAGGGTCATGTGACCCTGCTCTCAGCACCAAAGTATCTCTCCCTTGTCTCCCCAAGCACAACGCTTCGGAGAGCATGAGCGCGCAAGCACAGCGGGAGAGGGGATGTGCTGATCCACATTGCAGAAGGTAAGCGCGCCAAGCGCATAGCGAGCTCAGTGCCAGCCGGGACTCCGCCTTAGGCCTGGGACATAGTGATTTTGTCCGGGCTGAGGCTCAGGGAAAGCGGTGCTTTCCCTGGCCTTACACAGCGTGCCGTCCGTGGGTGTGTCGGGGGCGGGCCAGTGACGTCACGGAGCTGGTTCGCCCTCATTGGGTGAACCGCTCACATGACTGGCCCTGCGCTCCGGCGAGCGCCAAATTTGAAAACTGTGTCCGACACACGCTTCCCTAAGCATGTGGACGTGTGTGCGAGCCCCTGCTAAAGCCGCTCTCATTGCGGCTGCAGGGGCTCAGTGCCGAGCAGCAGCACGCCTCAGCTCGGGTCAGCGCCTAAGCGATGGCCATGCCCGAGGCCTTAAGGCCTCGGCCATTCTCCCTGCTGGTGCGCTTAGGAGCAGGGAAAGAGGGTGCTTTCCCTGGCCTTGCGGTTGCTTACCGCACGCACTGTCAGCGGGCCGTCAGGGGGCGGGCGCATCACTGGCCGGGGGCGGGGCAGTGACGTCAAGGAGCTGGTTCGCCCTCATTGGGCGAACCGCTCACGTGACCGGCCTGTCTCGCCGGCAAGCGGGGGAATTTTAAATTCCCTAAGACCTGCGATTCCGCGCGCTTGCGGAAGCGCAGGTGAGCCCCTACAAAAGCCGCTCTAATTGCGACTGTAGGGGCTCAGTGCTGAGCGGGAGCGCGCGTCAGCACGCTTCCGCCAGCAAGCGCTAAACATGGCCGAGGCCTTAGGCAGATGCAAGAGTTCCTCTCCTTACCCCTCCCAACGCCCCTACCCTTTCTGGATAATATACCTGAATTTAGAACCACCAGTCCTTCTCCAGTTCAAATAACATTATTTAACAAAAACAAAAAAAAGGTAAACAGCCTAACCTCTCTGTAAATTTTAGGTCACACACGCATGCCCTCTTTGAGACTTCATACAGTAGCTACTACAGAAAAGCTTGACACAGGTTACAGCCACAAATACACTTACAGTTACTGTGCTTTTTTATTTAGCCTTAACTGCACCACGGGGGGATATCGCCTCCACTGGTTCCTTGCGTTCTTAACTTATTTCATTTGTTTTGAGCAGGCTTCATGGACGTGAAAATCACCACCGGTGACAGCAACTCAGATGAGTTATACAGTACCTGGATATTGTTATTTATACTTCTAAGCACTTCATTCCTGTCCAAAGCACCGTTCTCAAACTACTACGACAAACCCTACCATGATGAGCTCGGATGACGGAAGATCTTAAAAACATCTTTAAAGCGTCCATTCATTTTCAGCAGACACATGAAAAGTGATAGAAAACATGTTACCGATAAATAGGAAATAGGCAACTTTTTCATTTCTGAATTAAGTTTTAAAAACGGAAGAAATAATAGCAGACGGGGTACGATTAAACGTCAGAAAGGTTCAGCAAACCATTTATCTGCAGCGGGCTTAAGGTTTCTCCTGCAGAGAAAGGGTTAAAGCTCATGTTTTTGGTGTTATTACAGTACTTGGAGAATGGGGACCAGAGAGGGAGAGCGTATCAACGCCCACAAGTCATAAAAGTGTAACGATTTGTCTCACTGTTGCATTCACGGCCACAAACAGCAAATAATGACCCTTTCCTGAAAAATCAATAAACTCCCCTAGTACAAGAGGCTCTTTCTTGAGTGTGACTGCTGGCTCCTGGGAAACCGCCTGCTGTGTCCAGATGACAGATGAGTGAGACTAGCAAAGGTGACGGCCTGCTATGTACTATCCTCCCGCACTGCAATTCCCCTTTCCATTAGCGCGGCTCAGTTGAGCTGCAGTGACAGTCTTGTATTTTCGACGGGAATGTAATAGATTACATATCAAATGCAGAATATAGCAAAGGATACTGTACACTGTAATCCCCTTGGAGCAGGAGGCCTTCTCACCTACTGTACTAGTTTAAATGCCGCCATATTTGTTAATGCTCTATTGACCAACTGCACTGCGCAATGTGTTGGCACTTTATAGCTAAATAGCCAACCGGCAATGTCATCAGTGTGCACTTTATTTACTTACTTCTTATATACCGGATAGCCTCTCTCTCTCAGTGGATTTTCTTATCTCTAGTCTTCATGGGTTCCCGATCTTAATTTAATACTCTCTAGCAGCATAGGGTCCAACTGAATTTGCTGGCTACTAACCATCGCTAACAAGATTACCTACATATTATATACATATTATTTCAGATTTATTATATATAAACAAAATAGACGCTGGGTGCACACAAACATACGAATAAAAGATAAAGTATACTTATCATTAGTCCAGGTGCTTGCAGACGGACAGGGAACACCAGCCAGCCCAAAGATATAGAAAAGAACAAATCTGCAGCACTCACGAACAGAATAAAATGTAATTTAATCCAAAATCATCAGGCAGTCAGACAAAACTCCAGAGCGACGTGCGTTTCAGACAAAGCTTGAGAAAAGACCAAGGGGTCTGAAACGTACGTCGCTCTGGAGTTTTGTCTGACTGCCTGATGATTTTGGATTAAATTACATTTTTTTCTGTTCGTGAGTGCTGCAGATTTGTTCTTTTCTATTCTATTATATATATAAAATATTTTTGTTTTTGTAACATTTAGCGCTGTATTTACCCATCTCTCACCAGCACAGAAAGAGCTAAGTATATAATGGTGGGTGTGGGCCTAACCTGTCTATTTGCCTCATAAAATGGACAAGCTGCCCTGCTCCTGTGCCTTTACGTGCTCACTTCTCCATAGCTCGCCCCCTGGGCATTCTACTGAATGTATCCCCTCTCTCATGCTGCTTCCCCAGGTAAGGCTTTGGTCCCGCTGTGTCCGGCGGCGGTCGCGTGCGCGTTCCTCACCAGCAGGGGTATCCTTTCCTAGCCGGTCCCAGTCCCCCCTCACTGCACGGCTCACAACGTGCTGTGACGCGTCAGCCGCCAGGGGATGCAAGAAAATTGTGTTCCCGAGCGGTGACGCGTCACGTGGTGCGCTGATGAGGCTATCAGCGGCGGGAGCTGTCAGACAGCTTCCTCCACAAGGTAGGGGGTGGGTGTGGGTGTGTGTGGGTGTGTGTGTGTATCAGTTTGTGTGAGGCGGGCATTTGTGGGGGAAGGGGGAGGGAGCGGGAGCTGCTTACCTTCCAGCAGCCCACAGCAGCTCCCTCCTGCAGCCCGGGAGACCGAGCACGAGCCCGTGGAGGGAGCGGGGGGGATGTAGCGGGTCTCTCCGCTCAAACCACGCCCCCCCCCCCCTCCCACTCCCGCCCCCCTCCCGCTCCGGCTCCCTACAGACCGCATATCGCGGTCTGTGCCCGTCAGCGCGCCGCCTGTCTGCAGTGCGGGCGCGCTGACTGAGGGAGCGGGGCCTTAGCCTAAGGCTGTGACCTGGTGCACAGACTGCTCCAGATACACAAGAGCATGTAAGCAAGTTAGGCTAAGGCCCCGCTCCCTCCGTCAGCGCGCCAGCACTGCAGACAGGCGGGGCGCTGACAGACACAGACCGCGATATGCGGTCTGTAGGGAGCGGGAGCCGGGGCTGGAGTGGGAGGGAGGGGGCGTGTTTAAGCCTATGAGGTGCCGACCTGAACACTTCCTCAATCACCCGACAGCTGAGAACAGAGAGAAGAAGATGCATAATCACCCATATACTGTATGTTGGTTAAAATACCCGGCATTCAAAGCAATGCGGTTTAAGCAGAGGGACCCGCGGTTTAAGCAGAGGGACCCGCGGTTTAAGCAGAGGGACCCGCGGTTTAAGCAGAGGGACCCAAGGGACCCGCTACCCCCCCCCCCCCCCCTCCACACGCTGACACTCAGACACACACACACCTTTCCCTCCACACTCTCCTCCCCGCTCCCCGAAGCCTCCCCTCCTCATTGGCTCACAGCCACACCACGTGACGTGTCGCCGCTTGGGATCACAATTCTCTTGTATCCCCTAGCGGCTGACGCGTCACAGCGTGTAGTGAGCTGTGCAGCCAGGGGGGACCGGGACCGGCTCGGGAGGATTCCCCTGCTGGTGGGGAACTCTCGTGTGGCCGCCCGCACTGCCGGGCGCAGCGGGTCCCAGGCCTTACCCAGGAGTGATTTGGGAGGCAGTGCTCATGCTAGCATGGAGAGGCTCAGTGGGGTGAAGGATTTACAATATTTACCTAACCTTTGTGATTAAGCCCAAGGTTTTTCCTTTTTTCATAGTCATGTTTTGACTTTGGTGATTAAGTGTGTAAAGCTTTCAGGAAAGCCAATTACATTTAGAAGTTGTTTAGGCTTCTTTGTGTGTTAAATGGGAGTGATCTTGGTGCTATTCCCAGATACACACACAAATGATTATTTTAATGTTTATGAAGCATACTTTTTGTATATATAGAAATGATCAAGCTACCAAATTAGTATTTGAAGCATTTTTCCCGTAGATGCACTTAAGCATTTCACTGCATTGTTCTGTATGTTCTACAGCACACAGGTTTGCTAGGGGCTTTAGCACTGAGGTTTATGATCTGTATTCATGTTGAACCCTTCGCCTTCCCTTATGACGTTCACTGTACTTCAGGAGCACAGGGACGCCAGGGGACATGCAAGGGAACCGCAATATATTTTTGCTTGCTTTCTAAGGGGAGACTGCGTTCGCATCGGAGCATGAACCTGACGAAGGTGGATTCCCCACTGGGGTCTGGTTGTGACCACGTCATTGCTACCCTAAAAGATCACGTAATGACGATCCCAGAAGACTGCCACCGGTCTTCCGACAGCGAAAGGGTCAGTGTAATAAAGGTGAACAGTGAAGAAGGAAACTCAAAATAGGAAGTTAAGTTCCGCGGGGGAAGAGAGAGGCGGTGCACTGCTGAAAAATAAGGATGGATCGCTCAGTGGCCAATTAAAAACGTATTTATTGGGACGTAGGCAACATGGTAAAATATAAGAACTAGCCAAGAGAACTCTGACGCGTTTCACGCATGTAGGCGCTTTATCAAAATAAACTACAATGTCCTTGCCTGGGAGCACTCCAGATACTGTAGTGTCCTTGCCACGGGTGCACGTCCAGCCGATTCCTCACACCAGGAGGGATCCGTATATGTCATGTAACACAAGAATGTAGGCAGAAGTCTTCACACGATCCAGGGGGAGCATAAGGGACAATACATAAAAAGAGAAACTCTAAGTGCAGATGTAGGTACAGTGCTGGGAATAATCCCTATTCAATCTTGGCTCCTATGTCTATTTTACTCACAAGAGATAAGAGTTTTTCAGGCAGTGTAGCTCAATAAACGGATGATGAAGAGGTGACCAATGGCCTCCGTCACTCAGGGGATATACCTCAGCGAGAGAGGGAGAAAAACGCACATAGCACAGATCTGGCAGAAAGGCTTCATTTATCAATAAATCTTAAAAAATGCACACTTACAGTGTATACATATTAAAACAGCATTAAAGCTATAAAAGCTTGGTGGTATAGCCTGGATGAAAGCCCACACCGTCTCTCACCGCACCGCCTCCGTCTGGAGCTCCGATTCAGTCACCCGATCCTACTACCGCTTGCAGGAGACGCTGCTCTGCTTCCGGTCGCGGGGTGATGTCGTCACTTCCGACCGCGATGTCTCAATAGGCACAGGGTGTAAGGTGTAGAGCACAGGGGGAGCCTTCTTCCACAGCTACGTCACGTTGTGGGCGGTACAGCTCTACGCGTTTCGCCTGTTGGTTGATTCGGCTTCCTCAGGAGTCACTCCATCATCCGTTTATTGATCAACACTGCCTGAAAAACTCTTTTTATCTCTTGTGAGTAAGATAGACGTAGGAGCCAAGATTGAATAGGGATTATTCCCAGCACTGTACCTACATCCGCACTTAGAGTTTCTATTTTTATGTTTTTTCCCTTATGCTCCCCCTGGATCGTGTGATACAAGTTCTACTATTTGGGGAAGAGTGAAGACAACCCCACCGGAGGGTTGAAGCAGGGGGTCTTTACACTGTTTAGTTTATATATTCACTTGCTAGTTTATGTTTAACACACTGTTCATCACACAAAGTAACCTGGAATTGATTGTGTTAGTATTTATAGGGCATTTAGCGCCTTAATTACACCTTTTTCTGGCAGAAGTCTTCATACAAAGCAAAAGTACATTTATTGGGTTCAAAAGGATCAACGCTTCGGCATGGGCGTCCGCAGGAGGGGCGCTTGCCCCCCCCCCCCCCCTGGATCACTCGCAGTCCTGGCCGTGCCAGTCAAAAAAAAAAAATGCAGTCTCAAAAAAAGAAAATTCCCGTGCGCACTGCTGACACATCCGGCCTTCCAGTCGCCCCTGGCAACCAGATTGTACCCGCTGACGATCCCTACAATTCCCGTGCCGGACCGCAGCCCCCCCCGCCCCCAACCTGATTGGCTGGCGCTTTGCCAGAATTTTTTTTTTTTGGCTCGCAGCCAGGCTCTGAGCTGTGAAGCCGCCATTTCTTCTGTTCAGCATAGAGCAGGTAAGCAATGTCCCATGTCCTCCTATGCCTCTCCCCTGGCCCCCTCACTGGTCTCCTATGGCCTCCCCACTGCCTCCCCTTGTCCCCCACTGCCTCCCCATGTCCCCCACGGCATCCCCATGTCCCCCCAAGACCTCCCCTGGTCCCCCCAAGACCTCCCCTGGTCCCCCCATGGCCACCCACAGCCTCCCCTGGTCCCCCCACGGCCTCCCCTGGTCCCCCCACGGCCTCCCCTGGTCCCCGCACGGCCTCCCCTGGTCCCCCCCACGGCCTCCCCTGGTCCCCCCACGGCCTCCCCTGGTCCCCCCACGGCCTCCCCTGGTCCCCCCACACCCTCCCCTGGTCTACCCACGGCCTCCCCTAACCCAGAAGACAGGTAGGGAACACCTCCCCTCCAGTATATATCATGAGGGTACTTGGACATTGAGGGACTGCGGATCAGGTAAGATCCGAGGCGGAATTGCTGCCTTTGAAAAATGTGCATCGGGGACGTCCAGACACTGGTTAAGGGGTTCAGGAAATTAGTCATTCACATCTGGGTTTTTTTTTTCTAGATTAGTGCGTTCATCCAAAACACACACACACACACACACACACACACACACACACACACAGTCAAGCACTGCCCACGCGCAGAGGTCTCAGCGCGCTTGCGCAGGGTGTCCGACCTGCAGGGGTGAGATGAGTGGCGCCCAACGTGTGACGGAGGGGAAGCGCCGTGGCGAGCACGCGCCCGCCATCCTAGCTCCCCCTGCGCCAGCCTCCTGCCCCGACCCCAGTTGTTAAGGTAAGCTGTTATCTTCTTGTAGTGAAGTGTTTGCCAAATGTTATTCATTATCTTATTGTGTGGGGTTGGACCTATATACGTATTGGGGGGTGGGGGTGTATTTTTATATGTATTGTGAGGGTATAATAAACAGATTGCATTGTAATTTTTTTTCCGTATTACAATAAGAAGAAAACAGTTAAGTAAAAGTTGCGCTAAAAATTTATTTTTTCATGGTACGTGCGCTATGGGTTCGGGGGCCTGTTCCTTTCATTTGTCCTGGGCCCCATGATTTCTGTTGGCGGCCCTGGGTGCTGTACAGTACGTTAATGGCGCTATAAACGCCAAAAACAAACTCCGGCAGAACCGCCTCACTCCCAAGTTAGGACCAATCTGTGCCGCGGCCGGGCCCGCCATTGCGCTATGGCGGCACCTGTGCCAACAAGTCCACTCATCATTGGTAGCTGAGCGCTACCAATGAGAGAGCTGCCGCCGTCCCTTGATGACCCAGTCCCTGAGTCGGATCAATCATAGTCCGACTCTGACCTCCACACTCATCATGCGGCCTCCCGCCCATCATGCTCCCGCCTCCTCTGACTCATCGTCAATTTGCGCAGGCTCACAGTTCAGAGAGTCTGCTGAAGAGTGAAGACGCAGGCAGCAGCACTCTCTTTGCGCAATAGGCCCCGGCGGCCCTGGCACTCTGCAGAGTAGACTGCAATTAGTTCTGAAATCTGAATCCAATAATCCACAGACCACAGTAGTTTTGCTGCCTCAGGGGGCAGGAGGTAGCATTTGGAATTGGCAACAATTTGAAAATTAGGGTACAAAGACAACACGACGTTTCGCTGGGTGCCAGTGCCACCACATGCATCATGGTGGCTATTTATTATGCTGCGCTGAATAGTGTGTGAGAAAGATTCTGAGAGAATGGAGAAATATTATGGAAAAAGCAAGACAGGGGCAGGGTGAGCGTGAGAGAGCAGCGAGAGAGAGTAAAAGTAAAATAGATACAGCAAAAGAGAGACAAAGGAGCATGATGCTACTATGGATGGAAAAAGAAAGATGGGGAGAGAGAGGGAGCACATGATAGAAAAAACCCTGCGCTGTGTTTGTGTCTTGTTGAAAAAACAAGGAGAAGCAGACAGTGAAAAACGAGGGAAAGCAGCAAGCACTCAGAAAAACGGGCGAGCGGAATATGTGGGATTATATCTGGTGAATGATGTGCATACCATCCAATGCTAAGGCAAGTGCTGGGGGGTTATAACTGGTGCTGTGTGGCAAGTGTTTTGGATGCAATCTGCTGCTGTGGGTGCAATCTAGTGCTGTGGCAAGTGAAATCTGGCACTACAGTATATATATATTGTGTGTGTACAGTCATACTAATAAGTGCCCCCACATAGCTCGTAGGTCGCAGCACGCCCCGTTCCGCAGCGGAAAGGGATGGACCCAATGATGAAGCATGCCACCAAGGGGAAACCCTATTGAGTGAGGGTTATATAAAGAAAACATTCTGTTTTCCTTGCTTTTTTGAAAAAGAGTTGGTTTTGCAGTACTGAAGGGTCTTTTTTTTTTATTAGAAGTATATATACCCACCCACCCACACTGTGTGCCACACACATACACTTTTCCTTTTTCAAGTTTCTATTACTGCATACAGGGCTGTATTCAATAAATAGTGCATTGTAGGGGAGTTATTTGAAGTTCACAAATCTCATCTTACCAATATAACTATGCATTATGCAAGGAAAGCTTGGATCTCCTAGCAGGAAAACTTTAAAGGGATTTTTCAACTCCCTGCAGCTCATCTACAACCCACAGTTTATTCAATACCGCCAGCCCGGTGATGAGCAGAGTATTTAATGATCCCCATTTCTTTTTCTTGTGCCCTACCTGGCACACATCATGTCGGAGGATCCTGCGCAGAGAAGCAGCCTTAAAAAGTAGTAGTACGGCTGGAATTTCTGCACTTAAGCGCCAGAGTGACATGGCAAGTTCTCCAGGCCCCCACCAGATCCTGCAACCCTGAGTAGCTGCTCTTTTTTGATGTCATAACTACACTTTCACAATTGCTTTATTAACCTTCAAGCTTTCTCAAATTTGCTTGAAAATGCACCATTTGCACACTCTTTTTTTTCAAAATTTTCTCGGGAGGGAGAACCCCCCTTATGCTGGTCGGGCTCGCTCGCCACAGTGCACTCACCACCACTTTTACGCCGGGCACTGGCCGTTAAAATTATGCCCCCGCCTGAAAAAAATTCTGCGGACGCCCATGCGCTTCGGTCCACTCTCGGACCGTTGTCATTTTGACACTGAATAAACCGAAACGTTGATCCCTTCAAACCAAATAAAGTCACTTTTTTTCTGAATGAAGACCTCTAGGGAGCCTATATTTTTGTGTTACAATAGTAGGACACAAATCAAAACGCTATTTATTGCAATGTATTGGTTTTGATCAGTGAGACGCCACTGAAGTGTATGAGACTCGATGCTAAAAATAAGACACACTAACTGCAAAGCAATGAGCCTCACAGACAATGACTGAGAGCGGACACATCTGCAGAAGGGAAGCAATGACATACAGAGCACTTGTGGAGCAATGCGTTGCTGGACCTCCCTCAATGATGTGGGTTAAGCAGTAATTAATTTCTTTTAACCCTTCTACGGTCAGAGGTAGGTGCCAATGTAGTTGCAGAAGTGAAGTACAGTCTAGGCCTTAAAGTTACACGTACCTGTATTATATCTGAAACTTATGAAACAACTGTTACATTACTTCATTGTAATGCCCGACATGTGCTGTAGGACACACGTGGGGCTGGATTAATAAAGAATGGGAGCAGCACAGCGTGTAGCCGGTAATAATTTCAGTGCCTCATGTCAGGACCGCGCGTCCGGTCCCTACGTTCCCCTGCGCCTTCTTACCAGGACAGACCGCGCGGCCGCATCCTCCGCTCCTCCATCAGCCTCCCTCCCGGCAGCGCGTCGTCCCCGCGTGGCGGCTCCCATCCACACGCGCGCGCCTCAGCGCATTGCACTCCCGTCACGCGCACATGCACGTCTCTTAAAGAGACAAGCGCCAGTAGGAATGCCTGGACTAATCTCAAGGTGGCTTCACCCGAGTGTCATCCTGCCTCAGCCTATCACAAGTCTACTTACGTTTGAGCACTCCTCCCTGTTCATCCTGATTGGTTCCCTTCAGTATATATGCCTCAGTCACCCTCTGGCCGTTGCTGAGCATAGACCTTCTATGCACCGTGCTCACTTGCAGCCTGAGTACCTGTCCACACTATCTCGTTTACCTTTTGTGACCCTGCTTGTACCTGGCCAGTCTCTTCTTGTCCCCCTGAACCTTGGCTAACGGACTTCTACGCGCTTTACTCCATGAACTCGGCTTACGGATATCTACCACTCTATGCTCTCCTATCCTCGACTACGGCTTACGAATCTCGACCATTCTATGCTCTCCAATCCCGGACCATAGGCAAGTACCCATTACCCTCTCCACTCTCCTATCCAGACCCTGCTACGTTCACGACTCTGCAATCCGGACCCACCCCCGTGGCTTATATATATTCCCCACCTCGGCCCCGCGGCTCAGTCCAGGTTGCAGTGAGCATCCGTGGCACCTCAATTGACACAATAACTTACGTCAGGGGATCTGAAATCCAGTCCTCAAGACCCCACAACAGGTCAGGTTTTCAAGATATTCCTGCTTCAGCACAGGTAGCTCAATCACGGATTGAGCCACCTATGCTGAAGCTGGGATATCCTGAAAACCTGACCTGTCGGGGGTCTTGAGGACTGGATTTCAGAACCCTTGCCGTATGTCAATGATGCTGCCCAATTCCTGAGAATCCTGAAGATGTTGCATTCGTTTGATTTTAATGACGTAAAGCTTATTCAAGGCAACACTTAATATATCAGGTTCCAATCATAGAAAATAAAATAGAATTTCTACGTTATGCCGCACAGCCTTTGATGAAGTTTAGTGACCATTACATAGGTCAGGATGTTTGACTAGAAGTAACATAGCCTAAGATACACTTGTGGGATGGTATCTGATGCACTTTGCTCCCAAGCATTGCGCTTGTGCACTGGACACTGCATTGTTTCAATATGTAGGATTCATTTTGGCAACAGAGGGCCTTGACGGAGGGCATGGCATCTTCTAATTTATAGCAGTTTTACAAACTCAGCCAAGAAAAAGCGCGCAGCCTGTTATGAACGTGGATGCCATCACCTCCACGTTATGAAATCTATTTATACTTATTATTTATTATATAGATAACTACAACAATTGCATAGAAGAATTTAGAAAATACGGGCCCGACACTTTGATGCAGCGATGAGGACAGCCTCTACATCGGGAGTGGGTAACTCCAGTCCTCAAGAGACTATCCCTGCTTCAGCACAAATGGCGCTGTCTTTGACTGAGCCACTGATTGAGCCAGCCGTGCTAAAGCAGGGATATCCTGAAAACCTGACCTCTTGGTGGCCCTTGAAGACTGGAGTTGTCCACCCCTGCGCTACATGTTCCCATCCACTAACCCTTGTTACTTCCTTGACTCACGAACAGAATAGCACATATTTTTTTACCCCTTTGCTGTTGGACAGGGCTGCATCGCAGAGCAATGTGCTACAGGCCCGTTTGGCAGAAAAGAGGTTAAGTGTGTGTGTGTGTGTGTGTGTGTGTGTATGTGTGTGTATGTGTGTGTGTGTGTGTGTGTGTGTGTGTGTGTGTGTGTGTGTGTGTGTGTGTGTGTGTGTGTGTGTGTGTGTGTGTGTGTGTGTGTGTGTGTGTGTGTGTGTGTGTGTGTGTGTGTGTGTGTGTGTGTGTGAATATATATATTATTGGCCCAAGCAGCACACGTGTGGTACTAGGTGGCGAGTAGATTTTTTTTGTTCGGCAAGTATATTTTTGGGTGATTTGTCGACCACTGTATAATAATATATATATATATATATATACAGTGTTCGACAAATCTATACATTTGCTCACCCCGGGCGAGTGGATTTAACCCCCGGGCGAGTAAATATTGGCCCAAGCAGCACACGTTTGGTACTAGGTGGCGAGTAGATTTTTTTGTGTGGCGAGTAGATTTTTTGGTGATTTGTCAACCACTGTGTGTATATATATATATATATATATATATATATATATATATATATATATATATATATATATATATATATATATACATATATATATACACATACATATACACACACACACACACACACACAAAGATCAGTCTACTGGAAATTACAAGACAGGTGGTAAGCAAGCAAGAATTTATTTATCCAACGTCGATTTTGACCCAGAGCAAGAATTCTGTAAACGCAAGTTTAAATAAGCCAATGCAATGCAGGCATATCTAACAATAGTTCAATAACAGTTTATACACAGTGTCACAGACTGCTTGGCAAGGAACTGCCGCTGCTAGCCATTTTATCAGTTCCTGTTGTTTTTATTTCCCAAGCCTCTTTTACCCCGCAGGCAGAGGAAACCTTCTGGTAATAACCTCCTCCTCCTTTTGTTCGAAATCCCCGTGGAGCACTTTTGATATGAAGCAAAAATAGATAACAAAATGAAGAGTATTGTATAGGGTGTCTGGCATCAGAGAATAGACTTGGCGAAAATCAATCATCATGGTGGAGAAATACACAAAACAGAATTACACACTGAAGCAGAACAAGGAAAATAGCAGGATACAATTTATATGTCTGAGTGTAGGATGGAGGTTTTATTTTAATTTAAAAAGAAAAAGGTAGGCAAAAAAAAGAAATGTACAGTATATGTACATTTGTACATTTGTAAATATGTAATTTAGTAGAAAGTAGCATTGTTTAAAGAAAGGACTACTACAATCTCAGGATGAGACCAGTTTAGTAATCAGTCACTGTTAAAAATAATACTGAATACTGCATGAGATCGGTGCTGCATGGGTATACCGTGTCTATAGTGTATATCGTCTATTACTCAAGTACAGATGCAGCGGCCGTTATCCGATCATTTACCTGGGTGACTCACGCACTACAGTGCGTCGTGGTCCGAGATTGTCCTCTGCAGACTAAATGCAGTAGCAGAGGCGGGCAAAGGCTGTGACGTCACCCGTGTGAAGCGGGTATGTAATGTTGGACACGCCATGGAGGGCGTGCCTAGGGGCGTCATGGAGCTGGCTCGCCCTTTATGAGGGCAAACCGCTCACGTGACCTGCCTGTCGCGCCAAGAAATCAGTTTCAACCGATTTCTTGCGCAACGCGCACCCCCTCCTGCTTGCGTTCGCGCGGTCTATAGTCGCGATCACATTGCCTAAACCACGCTATCTTTATTAATACACTCTCAGCTCCATATTCTTTTTCACGAATAAGGGAATCATTTTAGAAAGATTCTTTCCCATTGCGTCCTTAATATTGATTAAATCTGTCTAATGCAAAGACCACAAAGTCTTTGCCCTATCGGGTTTCTTCTACATTAGGATCCGTACTTATCATTTTTAAGGCATTTCAGCCACTGGATTCCACAAACTACAGTATCTTATTACTACTGTAAATAAATGAGGTAATGATCGGAAAAGAAAAACCTTCAAAGCATTTGGTTAAATAATAACAATATGTATTCTTTTTCTGAAATCATTCATTAAGGTTAAGAAAATATAGGTCTTCAGCTACTTCTATACGCAGACGCCAGAAAACACAAACAATCAGCATTCATCTATACAAAGAGACACTGAGATCTAAGCGGTATACAGCACCACGATTACAGGGTTTGTAGGGTGACCCAATAAATCCACATTTGATGCTTATAAATTGAATATGAAAAGTACTTCTAAATTTTGTAATGTTGTTGTATATTCTTGAAAACCTTAATACACTGCAGGTTATATTAAAAAAAAGAAAGAAATAATGGAAGAATGCGGGTAAAACCTCCATATGTACGGGAACAAAAGAGAATATATATCACATTTTGTTACGCTGGTATTACACCCCCAAAAGATTAATGCAGATGTTCCCAGGGACCTCGGATAGATGTTCAAGGGGTTGTGGACAAATAGAAGATTTAGCACATATCTGGTGGTACTGCCCAGTAATGCAGATGTACTGGAGGACAGTTTTGAAATTAATAAAAGATGTGACATATCAAAATCCCACTAGATCCAATGCTAATTATTCTGGCTAAACCCATGGAAGATGTGAATATCATATACAAAGATTGATCCTGCATATTCTAACGCCGGCGAGATGCACTGTAGCAGCGGCGTGGGAAAAAGACTTCCGGAGGGGGAAGAGGGTCTGGGAGTGCTAAATGTAAAATATATGCTGTATGATATGTCATGTGACTGTTGTTGTTTGATGTTGTTGTTTGTAAGACATTTGATACAGAATGGTTGTTTCTCCCCCCCCCCCCCTTTTTATTTTTTGTATCCTCCCCCTTCCCATTTATGTGTGGGAAATGGAATAAAAATATAAGTTAAAAAAAAAAAATGAAATAGTCTTTTTTTTTTTTAGAAGCAGAGGAAATAATGGGATTATTCAGTAACAAAGTAACATATTAGACCAAATAGACCCTACAGTAGGTACAATGGATCTGTCTTTGGGCCCCTGCAGTGTTCTAGTACTGTTGACGCAGAGGAAATAATGAATCAATGGAATGATTACAATACTTTAGATGATTATTTACTTTATCATGGAATCCAACGAATCTTCAACTGCTGCATCATATGGGAGGGCCCCAGGGGTGTGTGTGTGTTCTTAAACAAAGCAAGCTGCGAAGTAAACCCTTGAACCAGCAATCCATCAAGCCCACGTTTTTTCTTTACGTTACTTAGATTGATTTGAACGTTTGCATTACCCCGATTTCCAAGAATCCCCGGGTACAGAAATATTTCGCCTTTAAAGCTACTGCTAGAAAAAGAAACCATTAAAAAGCAAACTTGGCCACAGGCCTGAGGCAGAGCCTGGAACCGTATTTAAAAGTCAAATATAGAAAGGGTTTGGGGAGTGGGGAATTGTGACTATACAGGAGTTAGCTCCAGTCACGCGACGGGTCCGTTCTAAGGCCCGCCGCAAAGCGAAAATCTCCGGAAAGCGGAACCGATGATTTTCGTTATGTGCGTATGCGCAGACTGTTAATGCGCCGTTCTACGCATGTGCAACATCGGCAAAATAACCCATTCTGCGCATGCGCGACCGTGGACTGGCCCGTTCTGCTCATGCGCAACCCTGGACTGGCCCGTTCTGCGCATGCGCGACCCCGGACTGCCCCCGACATAGCGGCCCCCTTCTCGGCACGGGCGGCTCGCCGAAAAGTGGGGCGCCAAGAAGCAGGGCCTTCCTGTACTTGTAATTTAACGTTTTGGGGGTAGTTTTTTTCCCTAACAGGGAACCTTCTTGCATGGAACATATTGATTGTTGTCCAACAAAGCAATACTCAGAACACGAGTTCTAAGGAGAAATGGGAAGAATAAATAAGTATAATTATAAGTACATTTATGAGTACATTTACTTCCCTGTGTCTTCTTACATTTATTTTGGGAGACACTAATGTTTCACTGCTATAGTAGTACTGGAAAGGGAGCACTCGCACTTCAGCACAGACGATCAATGTGAATAAACACATTTGACTGTGAGGACATTTCTGCAAGACCATTTAACATCCCATGGGTTAACCCAGGGGTGCGCAAGATTTGCTAGGGGGGCGCGGCGGTTACAAAGACATTAAATTAAATGCCGGGGGAGGCGTGAGGCCTCTAATGTCCCTTACCTGCTGCCAGCCAGGTCTTCTGCAACGCGTCTTCCCCGACAACACGCATTCTAACCAGGGGGGGGGGCGCGAACGCTGTGACTTCCAGACAGGGGGGGGGGGGGGGCACGCCAAAAACCTTGCGCACCCCTGGGTTATCCAACGTTGTCTTTACATGATTTAGGAGTATAGACACAAGTCAGAACTCAAAATGATCAAAGACAATATTAAGTGGGTTAATACGCCAGTTAAGAGATATTGCTTAAATCAGTTCCTATTACATCCCGAGAACCAGTGTGCTTCTCGTCTGGGTGACTCAAAGCACGCAGCTGTGCACCTCTTCCGCAGAGACAAATCTCATAACTAAACTGTACTTTTTAAATGACCTATTCAAGCCAACGTCAGGCCTCACCAATCACCACCACTTTGCTCTTCCTCCTGGGCAGGGCAGCTGTCTACTGTCATGTAACATTTTAATGGAGATGAATTGCTAGGTGAACATCCCCCGAGCACGCGGTTATTAAAAGTATAAAAAAAAAACCTTAGCCCCTGCCACCCAGGCAGTGCGGCCTATATTCGATCGCAAGCTGTCAAAATGCACCTCCCCAGAAATAAAGTTACTGTGCATTATCTTTACAGAAATACACAAATTAGGCATAAATTTGGCAACAATAATGTTGTAATTCAGCCTTGGCCCATGTTACTTACGGCAATGTAAATCTAGTGGCTGTGAGAGTTTTGGCGGACATGTTAAATATGACGTATAAGGATGTTCCGGTACCAATCCCCACGCCGCCCCCCCTATTATTTTATACCATTTGTGCTCAGTCTCCCTTCCTTCCCAAAAAATGTAAAAGAAGTGTATGTAAAATTGTTTTAATGAAAATGGTCAATAAATAGAAGATAAAAAAACAACAAATTGAGGCACAATGTGTTAGTGAAGCAGTCGGCACTGATGGTACAGTCTTCCGTGACTAAAAGAGGACCTGTAGATATTAACCATTCTGCAGGAGGAGAGATCCGGCAACGAATAGGATGAAGTTCACAACAATGAGGTGAAGAAATGCTTCCTCACATCTCCCCTGAGCCTCCCACGTAGCTTAAGAGCATGACCTGTTGTGCCAGGACGTCTCTTTCTCTGGAATATACTTCTCTCCCATACCATGGACAAAGCCTTTATATATTTGAATGTTTCAAATCATCTCTCTTCCCCCCCCCCCCCCCCCCCCCCCTCCCTAACTTGCCCTTAACGTGGCTCCTGGACTCTGCTCCTGCAATTCACTTACTGTAGGCAGCTAAGTGCAATTTTTCACTCTGCAACTCACTATTAAGTTAAGGTAATGTAAATATATATGGTACATCTATTATACATGCTTGCAAGATGTTGAAATATAATAGTATTCAGGTCTTTAAATTAATCTAAAATGACATTACAATAAACTTGCGGCCCCTTTGGGGAACTAGTTGAAGAGCCCTGATGTAGACCACGCACCGTTTTAGTTGCCCTTTGTACGACCACTAATGTATTTATGTCCTTCTAAAGATATAGGGGGTTATTTATTGAACTGCGGCACTATCAGACGAATACTCCGGCTGGTCTTCATGTGGTCCCCAGAGCTGCAAACAGGTGAGAGGTCTAACCAATGACCTATTGGTGGCCTCCCCTTCTCTTCCTGCTGCCAATACCTTGTCTTATTCAACCAGGCATCTTGCCAGACCAAGTACTGTATGTTATCAGCGCATTATTCTGGCCGTGAATAGGTTAAATATAAGGTATGGACATGTTTGTAAATTAAATAGTCATAAAACATAATTTGAGCGGGTTACAGGATAAGAGAGACAGCGGTTTCTAAATGCTATCAGCTGTAGTCCAATCGGCTTTAAAAATGTAGCTGTACGGTGTCTGGTCTAAAGTAGATCCACAAAGGATAAGGCCCGGGCCATAGAAGGGTGAGGCGATCCGAGCCGCGCTGACGCTGAGGCTCGCCTGCTGAAATCTGGGCGATTTCATGCCTCTACAGGCGAGCCAGCGGGCGCGATCGGAGCCGGGGGGAGGTGGTTGGAGGCAGGGCAGTGACGTCGCTGGGCCAATCGCCCGTGACGCACTGACGTCGACGTCACGGCGCCGACGTCGACACTGCTGTGCTGTGATTGGAGGTTTTCAGCCGACAGCGCTCTGAAAAACAGCTTGGCGCTCGGCGGAAAACTCCAACTCGTCAGCACGCCTGCGGACGCTCGCGTGAGCCCCCTCTCAAGGCATCCTCATTGAGGATGCAGGGGCTCAGCGCTGAGCGTCCGCACAGCTCAGCACGGCCTGTCCGTCTATGGACTCGGCCTAACACAGGGGGTGGGGGGGGGGGGTAGAGGGCAAAGCACTTTGTACTATAGAGAGATTTAAGAAATATTTAAGTTGTTAGAAAGGGGAGAGGCATTCTAAGGTAAACCTATTTCTTAAAAAATAAATAAATAATGGGATTGTAAATTTGTAATGAAAAAAAAATAGTGGTAATGTTGGCATGAAAGAAAAATAAAAGTGCTACTCTGTGCCCCTTAGCACCAGGGGCGGGTTGCGCTGCCAGGGAACAGGGCAAATGCCTAGTGGGTCCAGGGGCCAGTGCTGCCTGGGCTCCTCAGCACAAGTAGGCAAGATTGTTTGGGGGGGGTGCATGAGTGTATAGTGTACGGGGAGGGGGGTTGATTGATGGCAGTTACAGAAGCCTGGCGCTCTTCCCCACAACAATTAAACTGATAGTCGGGGCCTGTGTGTCTTTACCGGAGCAGCATCTCCTCCTGTAGCGTTGTGTTGTTATGGTGACCCCACAGCACGAGGGCCAGTAATACAACTATCGCCCGGGCCAATATCTGTCTCCAATCCGCCCCTGCTGCCTAGCACCATCACACGTCTTCGACCACCGATTATCAGGTCGAGAACACATGAGCACATTCTTTTTTTTTTTTTTATTAATCCGGAATCCATCATCTGTTTGTATTTTGCAATCAGGAAGGAATATTTAGCCCTACATTTTGTGTCTATTACAGATGGTTTCATCCTTCCAGTACACGGGAATTTCTAACAGTGTATGAGGTCAAAGACTAAACTTTACCACAGACAGAGAGGCCCCAACGCTACATCCTATGCTTCTCATCTGTGAGACGGGGGGAAATAAAACGGATAGTATTGCACTAAATAATTTGTCATATTAAATGTAACATTGGGGCCTCTTTGTCTATTGCAGGGGAGCGCAATCTTTTCCCCCTGCGCCGCCCTGCTGTCTGTCCTGCTCTTCGTGTACCCCCCCCCTTACCTTGGTTCCCAGCGTCTGGGCGTCATGACGCCACGTTGCCATGGCGACAGAAGTCGGCTGAACCAAGGTAAGTGAGGTTTACAGAGGCCTTCGCCGCTTCCCCGGCATTTAATTTAAGTGCCGTCGGGGAGCGCGCGGGGCCTCTGCAAACCCCGCGCCCCCCAGTTTGCGCAACCCTGGTATATTGTTGTATACATTAGGACAGTGTCCCAGTAGCACTACAATCGGCACAAATAAATATATATAGTGCAGTGCGCCTGGGTATTGCGCTTGCCAAGAATAGTCTATGTCCATAGACTAAACTTGGCACATCCTTCAAGTCAAATGCTTTCTTTCATGCAACGGCATTTTATTATTCGTGGATATTTCAAAGGAAATTGCAGCCCAAGTAATTGTTCCCCACACACAGAGTGTCTCGGCAATGCCTGTCTGACCGAGCAGCCACTCCGCGCTCTGTTTATCTTCTGCGCCATGCTTACGGCTGACCTATTTGTTGTCCCAGTTTTAAACAAACAGGGCGGATAGCGCTGAGCAGCCCTGTGAGCTCTGCCATCTGTTCTTATCAAACAATCTTGGGCTGAAACGTGTCTTCTGTATGTCAAAATGGGCACATTCACTCATCAACAACAGATTGCTTCACCAAACTGAGAATGTGACAAAATGTGTTGCCGATATACATTATTCATTAGGATCACAAACGCCTTAAAGCAGTCGTTCCCCTGGAGAGGACAGGAACGGGCTAGTTTTCCTGGTAAGTCAGGGAGCCGAGGGTCTCTGCTGGTTCCCATCCTGGTTTAAAACAAAAAGGGGGGGGGGGGGGGAAGGAATGAGGGAGCGGATGGCAACATCGAACAGGGAAAGGGGGGCAGCGGCTATAAAATTCCACTGGAGGGGCATTCCCAACTACACCAGGACATGAGACACTTATCTCCAGCACTGGCTGGGTTAAAAAATATATTTTAGTAAGACCATTCTGCGCAGTGCTTTTTTGGTGACATTTGAAGATCTGCCAGGGATTATGAACTTACTACATCTACACAGAAATCTCATGTAGGCCTATAAGAAGGTGTTGCCGCGTGACATAAATATCTAGGTAGCAATTTCACTGCAGGAGCTGAGAGAACATGTTTAAAAATAAAAAAAACACACGTTTTCTTCAGGGAGATTTGATGGCAAAAACGCAGAAGTATGTTCTCATCTTCCACTGACATTAAGAGAACTTATTTTTGGGGGGAAGGGGGGGAGTTCAGAAATTATAAATTTTCAGTAAATTATTAGGGTGTCTCCCTCACAACTGGGAAGAGCTGGGGGCCTTGCCTAGTCCTAGTGCAAAACAAATAGGACCAAACCGCTACGAGTATGTTCTCATAGTACAGAACTGATTTATTAAAAAAACAAACACATGTAGAATATTGCTAGAACTGCAGCTTTAAAGCAAACATTTGACGTTTCTAGTTCCCCTTAACGTGGCCACGTTCAATCACTAAGAGTTTAGCATTTGAAAATATATCTGCAATTGATTTTGGTTTACTTTAATGCCAAGACTAGCTGCATCTGTAAAATACAGTCACACGTGACACTGTATAGGCAAGTTAATTAGAATGAAAAAGTTAATTTTGACACAATTCAAATACATTGATTGACTTTGCTTTATTGCTAATACCTTAAGTGGGCTTGCATCCTGAAATAAGCAATCTGTGCTCAATTTCTTTTTGTCTTGTAACCTTTTGGATGCTGGCAGAACATCAGCCTGATTGCCGACTAGATCACTTCTTGAGATAGCAAACACGCAGTTGTGGCCAGGCTTTAAGGAACCGATGGGGCAGCGACACAATCTCCCCTTAAGAAAACGGGCACAATTCATGTGACTTCAGTGAACGTCACAGAGGTCCGGCCCTTTTGACGTTCCTGATCTTCCTACAGCACATTAAATTGTTGAAAGAACAAGATGGCCACAGGGCACAATCACCGCTTTTTATTGGGCCACTGGAGCAAGAGTGACCCAGACAGTTCTCCTGGACAAGAATCTTGTCTGGGAGTCTAAAAAAAAATGAGTCAACAGAGCTCTCAGTGAGGGGGTTGCTACATAGAATGGGAATGCAACAATGCAACACACACACACACACACACTTCACCCTCAACATTGGTCACCAATTTCAAATTAAGTAATTGATGCAATGCTTATTTGTACTATAAGAAGATTGTGACGTGAGCCACTCGTAGCGATATATTCATTTGCTTGATTTGCCTACCTCTAGTTTCTGTTCTGTTTTACACAATTTCTTCAAAGCAACAAAATCGCATAAGGCCATACTGTTTACCAAAAAAATAAGCACCAGGAAAATGATTGAGTGGATTGATAAACCGATGTGAAATCATTGAAAAGCGAATTCCTTTCATTAAAAAATCTGGGTATATTATCAGTGACAATCCGGAAATACTGAAAACGTGGAACACCAACGATTCCTCAACATTCCCCGACATTTTGTTCTGTAGTGTGTGATACCTGCCTTTACGTATGCTAGCTAGGAAAGGCCGCTCTTGCCAATGGAAACCTCTCTCTGTGAAAGCATGTCAACAGATCTAGGTCACGTTTGGTAGAGTGACACATTGTAATTTAATGATCAATGATGGTTCAAATTCACAAATGTATTATCCTAGTGTTAAGACCAAGATGTACAGAATACATTCAATGAAGGGACTAAGTAGCCACTGATTTTAATACACTATAAGCCCTTGCGCTTTACACAAGAAACGGGTAAAATCTCCCTGAATACACAGAGACAGCTTTCAATCTGCACCTTCTGCCTCATAAATCTGAGACAACCTGCAGGTGTAGATAATTCCCACATACTGTAAATAAGAGCAAAATTAAATACGATACACGACCAAGATAGGACACCCCAAAATATACGACTGCATGAGCCTCTCTTCTTTCTTTAAAACACCCTGGAACGTTTCAATGTTGCAGACAAGCATGCCAAGGATGTGAGCATTAAACTTTAATCATGATAACCTCAAATCAAAAATATGTACTGTGAGTGTGATGTTCATGAATGATGTGTACTTGCTTGGTAGAAATAGGATGACAGACTCCACGATATAGTTGTGGAATGATCTGTCCTGCTAATCGTCTATTCCAAGACGTTATTGGTGTCATAAAACTCTGGGAAGTCTCATCTGCATTACAATGCGTAATCAACAACAATGTCAATCCTTTGTGTACAATTCGTAAAGCATTGGAGAGGATGCAACACATGACAGGCACACCACCCGCCTGACAATGCAGCCTTCACCACCCAAATAACCTCAGGCACAGATATTAGATAATATCAAGGTCACAGCTTTATTTAATTTTGAACATAATACACAAAACCCAGCATTGCTAGGTCTAACTACCCCACTACCTAGTTACTTTCACCGATCCTGTGCCCTTCACCCTGACAGGTACCGATATTTAAACCGGCTGAGCAGATGCCCTCAATCTCTTTAGCTGCATGACAATGGGATACCGGTATCCTAACTCAACCTATACGTGCCTAATCAACTGCTACAAACTAGAAGCACGGCCAACCCACAGCTGTGACAAAACTCTTCTTATTTATGTAGCCTAGCCTCCGGCCGCTACCTATTTCCCTGGGCCCTACTAGCGTAAGCCCTGTTAGGTACAGGCAGTGGATGGGTTAATTCCTCCAGAAGGCCTAGTGTGCTATTACAGCCTTGAATACCCTTCGTGTATCCAAGGGCGGGTCTAGCAACAACTAGAGAGTGTCAGTCTGGGGGAAGTACCTGCTGGGTGACATGTGCAGATGTGACACCTGTCAGTATCAGACCTGCCCTGTTATGGGGCAGGGTTACAAGCCCAACCAAGGCCCCATGGTATATAAACTGGCTCCCTCCCAAAAGTGGGTGTGTCTCTTTCCTCCCCCTGTAGAGTGAGCAACAGCTACCCTGTGTCCCATAAGGGGATACAGGAGGAGCACCAGAAGGAAACTTAGATGGGCCTCAAGCCTTGAAGTAACCTTCCAGGGGAAGCAAGAAAGGAATGTGCCTGCTGTAAGAACGAACCAATGCAATAAATACCATGGAACCATATGCAAGTGTGATTCACTGTCTTGGGATATGGAAAAGTGTCAGCATGGACCATCCTACTACCACAGGATCCTCGCTGACCGGAGGCGCTGCCAAAGAATAAGGTACCCTGTAAACCTGTCCTGATAATCCCCACATCATCGCGGAAGTACTCAGCCCTCCTGTTACCTGACAGGTATGCACCACGTCGCACGAGTCATTAGTAGCAGACCAAATCTCACTTAGGCACGTTCTATAGTGCACAAGTCTTAGGCACGTTCTATAGTGCCGTGCGCGTGCGCAGATTTTTAGCTGGCTGACGTGAGTCAGCCTTTCTATACAAGGGCCGCGAGCGCGCACGGCAGGGAGAGGGGAGCCGACAGATAGCAGATAGCTGCCTGCGCTCAAATGTATGTGTGTGTGTATGTATGTATGCATGTATGCGTGTTTGTATGGATGTGTGTGTGTGTGTGTGTGTGTGTGTGTGTGTGTGTGTGTGTGTGTGTGTGTGTGTGTGTGTGTGTGTGTGTGTGTGTGTGTGTGTGTGTGTGTGTGTGTGTGTGTGTGTCAAGGATTGCAAAACAAAAAAAATATTTATTAAACTTTTTTTTTCTTTAAAAAATCTTATTTAGGACTTACTTTCACTCACACAACCCATGCACACACATATACACATATATACACACACACACACACACACACACACACACACACACACACACACACACACACACACACACACACACTACCTGCAGCTCCGGGCACTATATACAGGAAAAGCATGCGGCACGTGCACGCGCGTTCGCATAGGAACGCGCGGCCGCACATCCTGTATATAACAGCCCTTAGGGTGGGGGTAAAGGGGCTACATTTATAAAATATTTTACCAGGAAATGATGCATTGAGAGTTGCCTCTCGTCTTCATGCATGTCCTGGGCACAGAGTTATCTATGATGACAATGCATGGTTACATTAAATGAACAGAGGTCATGCATTCAATTTACAGACATTTCATAGACAGTTAGAGATAATACGATTATGGGCGTATGTAACAGTTACAGACAAGATTAAAACGTGAGACCGCTGAAGTCTGGAAATTACTTAAACTGGAGGCTGTTTTGAGAGTCTCTGGTCAGTTGTTCCAGACGTGAGGTGCACGGTAAGAGAAGGAGGAGCGGCCAGATTCCTTGTTGAACTTTGGGACTGCGAACAGCCTTTTGGAATCAGATCTCAGGTTATAAGTGCTGCGTGTAGTAGGGGGAAGGAGCTTTTTCACATAGGCGGGTATAGTGTGCAGAAAGTATTTGAGGGCAAGACAGGAAAAAAGTATTTTGCGTCTCAACTAAACAGATGGTTAATCTAGTTCTTTGCGCATTTTGCAGTGATCTATGTTGGATTTTACATTGTAGGACAAAGCAGCACATTGAGTTGTAGAGGGTGTCTAGTTTGCGAAGATGAGTTTGGGGTGCTGTACTGTATACCAGCGGTGCGCAAACTGGGGGGCGGGAGTTTTGTCTGGGGGGTGCGGGCCGTTGCCGACGCCCCGCGCTCTTCCCCCAGGCATTTAATTTAATGCCTGGGGGATCGCGCAAGACCTCTGCAACAAGGAAACTTACCTTGTTTCAGACGCGTCTCCATGGCAACTTCATTTGACGCAGCGGGGACACGTGACGTTGCCGGCATCATGGTCACGTGACCCAGGAGCGTCATTTGACGCATGTGGAAGGTAGGAGAGGGGGAGCGAGACCGGGGGAGGCCTAGCAGGGGGGCGCAGCATAAAAAGTTTGCGCTCCCCTTCTGCATACTATGTCCCCATAGTCTATAATTGGCATTAGCATCTGCAGTCATAAACCCAGTTTCTTGTATTTGTGACAATTTTTAACCAACATTAACTCCTAAAGCACCACATTGATAAAACTACTAGATATCCCCACGCCAATTGATTTTTCCCACAGAAAATTTTACTTTTTACTTCTATGAGTATTGTGCAGGCAAAGCTTTCCTAAAAAGGGGAGGTGTGGGACAATGTCATAACTAAAATCAAAAGAAAACACATGGGAAGCCTAAAAAGTTTGAGAAATATATTAAATAAATCCAGAGAACAAGACAGGCTTGTAAAAACAGGCAGATTAAGGATGCAGTCTCATCTGCCAACATATATCGGAAAATTAACCAAATGAATGAACTTTATCGTCCAACATCAGATCTACAATTGTTAACCTTTGTATCATCAATAATCACAGTACGATAGTACTAAGGGGATAAGAGTACAGTACCATTACTTCAATACCATAATATCACTAAGTGTTTGCGTACAAAATGTACAACTCCAAAAGAACAAGGGATTTATTTGAGGCAGCGTCCCCTCACCATCCCCTTACCTCTCCCCCAATCCCCAACACTATTTTTATCACATACGGTACTTTAGAAAGATTCACACAAAATGTATCGGCATTACCTTGATATTTCGTAAACGTAGATCTTTTAAAATCAGGAATCATAAGGTAACCACTCATCTTAAAGCTGTGTACAGGGTATACATTATATACAAGACATTGCGTGCACAGTTAAAGATAATATATATTATGGGCGTATGAAACAGTTACAGACCAGATTAAAATGTGAGATAGCTTTAGTTTTGAAAGAACTTTAATGGTTTTGAAGTGAAACTTCTTTGCTGGGACCAAATCTCTTTTTCTTGAGACGGAAGTAGGTTATGGAAGTGACGTCACTGCTGGCAGATGAGGCCGTCGGGCCGCATATCCGCAGAAGCTGCCCTCACGACACTGTTGGCTCACACATGCACAGATGCGGCAATCGCCACGATCAAGCGCATGCGCAGAGCACAGAAGAGTCCTCAGCCCTTGGCACATGCGCAGCAGCAGGAAGAGACACGGAGACGAGACCACACACACACACTGTCACACACACACAGACACAGTCACAGTGTGTGTGTGACAGTGCGAGTGTGACAGTGCGAGTGTGCCAGTGCGCGTGAGTGTGCCAGTGCGCGTGCGTGTGTGACAGTGCGCGTGAGTGTGTGACAGTGCGCGTGAGTGTGTGACAGTGCGCGTGAGTGTGTGACAGTGCGCGTGAGTGTGTGACAGTGCGCGTGAGTGTGTGACAGTGCGCGTGAGTGTGTGACAGTGCGCGTGAGTGTGTGACAGTGCGCGTGAGTGTGTGACAGTGCGCGTGCCTGACTACGCGCGCGTTCCTGACTGTCGAGGAATTCACAGTTCGTGCAAATAGCTAATAGAGGGGGGGGGGGTTGCCGAGCATACATGTTTTATGTCAAACTTCTTTGCGTTTTGACAATGAAATTGTATTTTGCTTCAAATACAATTCTGTGACAAAACAGTGACAAAAGACAAAGACGTTTCACTTAAAGTGCGCGTGATCGGCACAGACACCCTTTTTTTAAATATATTCAGACCAAACAAAAATAAAATGATGCAGCAATTCCATTGTTTCGTTGTTGCGGAGATACAGTACAAGGAAAAAATCAAAGAAAACTACATAAGTATTCCCTGCAAAACATGTTTTTACAATAATAGTGCTCCAAAATAGGAATCTGGAGGATTTCACAATGACTATGTGAGCAGAATGGGAAAAGGCAAAGCAAGGGAGCTGGGGCTTCAATAATGCTCAGTAAGTAACTCTTCTAATCCTTATACTTGGTATTACTGGGACAATTCAATAACATGGCATTTAGAGGACAATAAACTGCACACAAAAGAATACAATGCTATTACATTTACAGGACAGTAAATTGCATTCAAAATTGGAGCAATACATATAAATACATATAATTACATAGATTACTGCAAAATAAATTGGCGGCTCCTTGTGTTATGGCCAAGTCATAAATAGCCTTCTCAAAAGAACACCTTTATCTTGCTAAAAGACGACACGCACTTTAAATATTGTATGGCAAATCGTACCACTCAGATTGCTTTTGCATGTTGTTAAGAGCTGCTCTTTTCTGTGCAATCTTGTCCTCGTCTGTGGAAATCCCAACCAGCCCTCTGACAGCGAGGGGTCTAAAAACGAGCACTTGGCACATAAGTCTCCTTTGTCTGCAGCAGCTAATGGATAAAACAGGGATCCCAGAATACAGCATAACATTGCTTTATGTGAGGCATTTCCAGGCCTGTCAACTATTACTCCTTGGAGGAAGTCCCACTCATTTCCTATGAAGACTCTGGGATTTGGGCTCGTTAAGGAGGTAGAATTACTAAAGTCTGTTGGGCCACGCTCTCTCATTAATGGATGTCCTCTTGATTGGTCACAGCTATTGCACTTTAGTGAATACACCCTCCCTTCGTCTGTGCCACTTTTGGAGTCTTACCTTTACAGGATTGTCAATAAACGGAAAATCTGGGATGCTTGTTGTTTCTTTTGTATAAATATGTACCGGACTATACACTTTGTGTTTTACAGGTTTTTTGTTTTTGTTTTTTTAATGTCCTTTTTAAAGAGATGGGCTAACTCATGGCTATTATATTATGCTTCCATTGAAGTGGTTAAACCCAGTTTGGGTCTAATTGTTACCTCTCCTTGTGACCTTGGGCAAGTCACTTTATCTTGCTGTGGCACCGACATTGGGTATTTCAGATGGGCAGACAGCAAGCCCCAAAAAATGCTATGCACAGCATTGCGTTTCACCACCAGTGCTTTATGTAAAAAAAACAACGTTGGGCAACACTACCATTGACATGGGAGATGTGCAGTAGGACAGGTCTGTGACTGGGTACTAGTTTACAAATACATTTCTCTCTCTCTCTAAAAAAAAAAAGTCCCATTTTGAAGGTTGTAAAAGAATCATTGTACAGCAATGTGCTTTTATTATCTCTTTGCAGGACTGAATTTTTTTTTCAAATTAAAAAAAACCCGCACAAAACAAAATGTACTCTGCTTCGTAAGAACAATACTTCAATTAATTGGATCAAGTACAGTAACGTGAAAGCTGATCGATAATGTCTGCAGTTACGGCAGCGCAGAATGATGGATGAAGATGAACTTAAAGCTCAATCCCATAAAAGCAGGGGAGGGAATCTCGGTGTAATTAATTCCACAATACCGATTACCAATCTGTGAGCAGCTCTTAACCACTGCGCTTCCAAGGGACCTGCAACAGTCTGCCCTCCACATGCAAAAGGGGGAATGTACAATAGCATGATAGGCAGAGCCACCCAAAATTAAACATGCTGCAATAAACTGTAATCCTATGATAAGTAGCCTCTCACTAAGGGCAGAAGAGAATTGTTCAGAGAACAAACTGTTCTTTTATGACATTAGTCGAGACATAGATCTGTAATCAAGTCCACTTAAGCATCAATAAGTCATCTGTGCTCTTAAATGACTGTCTTGTTGGTTATTGCTGTGAGACGCAGAGGCACGAAACTGCATCAATGAGAAGAACTAGCAAGAGCAGAATTGATGGCGGACTGAATGTTTTAAGTTTAAACTATACGTTTATTTTCTGTAATAAGCAGGAACACTGTTGTCAGACAATGTACAAAGATGCTCAGTATCCTTATAGAGTGCAGCATATTTGTATATTATTTAACTAAATCAAGATTTATTACAGCATCTTACTACCAACTCTAGTAATATTTGCACTTACCTTGGCCTTCATCTATCGCGATTGTATCTTAATTCAGGGAAATATTCCTCTCTGTGCATCAAGCTAGTGACCACTATTAGGACCATGCCTCAAATCGCTATTAACTAGTAAATATAAATATCTAAAACATTTAGAGTTGCAAGTCATTGTGTGGGGGCTTCTCCCAGCCAGATCCCTCGGTGTATACTTTGAGAGACCAAAGGAAGTATCTGCAGTTAAAAATAAAGCCATCCTCCAACCCACTTCCTAAAAGGAAATCTGAAACTCCCCCACCCAACAATGTACAACCGACAGAATTTATTTATGGTTGACAGACAGATCAACTGATCTGGGTCTATGCCGGCTGAGCAAGCTTCACGGTCTATGCCGGCTGAGCAAGCATCACGGTTGCACAGGACAAGTGGGGAGGACTGGTAAACTCTCACAGAGTCAGCCTTGTTTCAATCAATTGTAAGCAGGTTAGAGGACAGTGACCAGGGAATAGAAACACTATTACCATGAGTCACTGTTTGCTCTAAAAGCAAAGGTGAAAACGCCATTGAACAACTTCTCTATACGCTTCACTGAATGGTAGATGATTTCTGGCCATCGTTTTTGCTCTGTGCTCCTGTGATACTCATGGTTAA
Source organism: Ascaphus truei (assembly GCF_040206685.1). Taxonomy (NCBI): domain Eukaryota; kingdom Metazoa; phylum Chordata; class Amphibia; order Anura; family Ascaphidae; genus Ascaphus; species Ascaphus truei. The sequence goes on along the minus strand of NC_134483.1, from coordinate 224,201,868 downwards.
GCATGACAAAGAAGAAGCAGACCAATCTAAAAGTGAACATGATGCTATACAATACTGTATTGGGCATGACAGTTCAATCTGCCTAAAGGTTGCATTAGTGCACAGACCTCTCCAATAATTACTGCTGTTGACTCCTAATTCCTTCTGAACCAAATAACAAAGCAAGCTCGGCACTCCTGCTGGCTGTTATGTTGCTTTAAAAGGGCAGAGGGGGGCAGCTACTGAAAACACACCCGTGAGACCTGGTAGTGGTCTCTTCTCTAAAGGCAGAAGGGAATTATTCAGAGAATTCCGCTTGTTCTTTTTAGATGTTCGTAGAGAGAAATAGATCTGTAACCAAGTCCACTCACGCACCAAGAGCGTCATCTGTGCTCTTCAATGACTATCCTGTTCATTACTGAGGGCAGCGGAGGCACCAAACAGCAACTTTGTGAAGAACTAGCAAGAGTCTAATTCAGGGGTGCGCAAACTGGGGGCACAAGATTTTTTGGGGGGAGGCGTGGCGGTTACAGATGCCCGCGTTCTTCCCCAAGGCAATTAAATGCCGGGGGACTGCACAAGGCCTCTGTAACTCACTTCCCTTGATTCAGCCTGCGTCATTTGACGCCAGCACAAAGGTAAGAGGGGGAGCAAGTACAGGGGGAGAGCAGGCAGGGGGGCGCAGCCTCAACAGTTTGCGCACCCCATGTCTAATTGACGGTGGATTGAACCTTTAAATTTAAACTATGTTTAAATAGCCATGTGGTCACTGTAATAGCGATCAGAAGTTTTCGACCAAATATGCAGTTGTGCTCTGCCATTGAAAAAACATGGGGCTCTTGACTACCCTGGCAGAGAATGCTACAGTGATTCCAAAGCTGCACTGACAAAGATCACTATACAAGCCAATGCTTCGAAAACTCATTCATCCATTTTTAAAAAGACATGGAAATCAGTATTTTATTTGAAACAGAAAACTATTGGAGGAAGTTACATGGAAGTACTTTATGGGATCAAGGTCAACAATAGAAAAGTATTGGCGTTAAAATACAGGTGGTCCTCGCTATCCATCGTTCAGTTATCCGTCGAACGGATTATCTGACGCATCATAATGCATTCCGCGGATCGCATTATCCGCCGCTCGCCGCCGTAGCTTAACACTGGATTCGCAATCCCATCTTTTGCAATCCGACGGCGGTTTGCGGAATGGATTCCGTCGGATAACCGAGGACTGGCTGCACATGTTTCGGATAGTGAAGCACAGATAGGGAAACTGCTGCACATCAACAACAATAGAATACATAAAATAGATACAAATACCAGTGCTCCTGGTTCAGGATTCGCTGTGATAATCCAACATTCACCGGAAGGTATAAAGAACAGTGCACCACGGATATTTAAATGCAATATTTATTGCCAAAAGATGTGGATAGTGAAGTACATCTTTAAAAACGTAACAACAGTACAGTACAGACATGTGACACCCGTTGTGCCCGTTAAAACGGTGTGGTGTCCGCACAACTCGCCCTGCAGCTACAACCAATGAATGTGCCTCATAGTCACTCACTGTTGGTTCCACTGTAAGTGGTTAATAAGGCTATGTGATGCTATAATGGAATGTTCCCATAGTGTTCTTCAGTTCTTTATTCCCTTAATGATCGAGCTTTGGGGAATGAATCGCATGCAGAGATTCCACGCTTGCAATAAATAGCGGCACGTTCATTTTCTGGTGGCGTCTGGACATGAGCTGCTTGTTTGGAGTATAACGAGACAAATCTGGCCACAGGCCCAAAAAATCCTATTACAATAGTAACACCGGACGAGGCAGTATGCTTGGTATTTCCCCATCTACTTTCCTTTTCCTCAGCCCCACTCATGTTAATAGAATTTTGTGCAGAAGCAAAAAGGGATTTTTTACTGAAAGGACTTCTCTAAGAAAATAAACTGTCTACAGGCATACCCCGGTTTAAGGACACTCACTTTAAGTACACTCGCGAGTAAGTACATATCGCTCAATAGGCAAACGGCAGCTCACGCATGCGCCTGTCAGACCGTCCTGAACAGCAATATCGGCTCCCTACCTGTACCGAAGCTGTACGCAAGCGGGGAGACTATAGAGCCTGTTACAAATGCGTTATTTACATCAGTTATGCACGTATATGACGATTGCAGTACAGTACATGCATCGATAAGTGGGAAAAAGGGAGTGCTTCACTTTAAGTACATTTTCGCTTTACATACATGCTCCGGTCCCATTGCGTACGTTAATGCGGGGTATGCCTGTACTACACAGAAATTTTCGTAAACATGTACAATTCTGCTAATGTCTACTGCTACATATACAGTCAGCTCTACAAATATATTACATGTACTTTATATTGTCAAGTGGAGGTGCTTTTGTTTAAAAATAAATAAACACAGTACTGTATATTGTTAAAAAAGAATTGACATTCAGGTTTCAGTTTTTATAAAGGTTAATTAAAATATAGTTCACTTTCTAGGGTGGTTCTATTAAGTTTTAAACCCTTCCAAAAATGAGCAGTGTACAGAGTATTTCAATGCACTTCCAGCTCCATAGGCCTATTACAACACTGATCTCTACACACCAAGAAGTATTATGCTAAGTATAGAGGATTTAAGGGGATGTGAAAGCAGGATACCTTAACTATATTTTCTGCAAAGGGAAAAGCTTTTGTGCATAGGGCTTCATCACTGTACATAGCAGAATAAATGTATTTTCATTAGGAAGAATGGTAGGGAAATAATTCCCTCCCCCATAAATACAGAACATGAACCCTGCTCTAAAACATAAAAACAATCTACCTAGAATTCCACTTACATTTTATATCTGGCAAATAACAGGCTATAATAAATGTTAGTTACGCGGCTTTTGCTGACACAAGTAATTCCTGCCAGTAGCATCCATTATCATGGTATGAGTCTAGGCGAGAGAGGGGGGGGGGGTTGTGTGTAATCATTTCAAGCTCACATGGGAAGTGCATTACTGAAATTGTAACTCAGACACTGTAAATCACTCCAGATACTTGTCTCATGTCGTCAGTGACAGTGTCATAACATCTTCGTAGCAAGAAATCACATGCTCGCAGATAAAATGCCATTTCAAAGTAGCTCAGAAGAACAACTATTGGGGCCATTCCTGAAGACATGGACTAGTCCTCACAGCATGAAGAGAGCCAAGTGAACCCATTTATCTCCTGGAAATATCAGAAACACGGGCAGAGCCAATGCCCAAACACTGAACTGAAAAATGGCGTTACAGAGCCATGCAACATTTGTAACGCTAAGAGCAAGTGGCAAAGCAGATCCCCTGCCTCTGTTCAGTACCATGTAAAGCAGTCTTCCCCTTTATTGGGAAGATTTAAGTTCTATTTAAGTTTTCATTCATTGGCATGGATCGAGTCAAAATCTTCCAGAGCAAGAGGAAGGCGGCTTGACAGCTTTATCAAAGGGGATTGTGTCACAAGGCAGCTATTCATCGTGTGGTCAATATACTGAAAGAGTAACTTATTGATAAAGGACACTTAAGCCTAAACACTCTTCATACAGTACTGGTAACCATATCGGAGCTACATAAGAAAATGCAAAAATATGTATACAACAGGACTTTGGTGTAGTTCTTGCAGTTTAAGCTGGTTTTTGCTTTAGTGATTGTATTTATCACAGTGGAAACTTCAGTACTGTCACTACAGCAACTCGAGAATACACATACTTTGTGCAATCAAGAGCTCTGCCTTCATAACAGATAAACAATGATTTGTCTCATGTCTCCCTAAAGAGCTACCTACACATACAATTATACTGTAGGTTCACAGCATGTAAAGGCCAAAATGCACTACGCAGTGATATTCCAATTACTTGATTGGGATGTAAGGTGCCTTGTGTAATAGAGCCCTGTAGTAAATATGGGCCTTGATACATGGCCATGGCGCCTTAGCCCGTGCGGAGGCTGTGGGAAAGCGGGTGCGTTCCCTGGCCATGGTTTGACGGGCCGTGGGGGGCGTCACGGAGCTGGTTCACCCTCATTGGGCGAACCGCTCATATGACCTGCGTGTCGCGCCAAGAAATCAGTTTCAACTGATTTCTTGCGCAACGCGCGCCTCCTCCTGCCTCCGCCCGCACGGTCTATGGGCGCGATCACTGCCTTCTTGGAGTCTGATCGCGCCCAGTGCGGACGCCTCCGCGCGGTCTCCCACACCATGGACCTGACCTGAGAATCTCTTCTACGCTACATTAGAACAACATCGTTTAGTACGTTTCTTGTAGTTTAACCTTTTGAGTCTGTCAAGACGGAGCTACTACGTTATGGGGTCTGGCGCTCAGGGGGACCCCATGATGTAAAGCCGCTACATGAAAAAAAGGAATGGAAGGGGGATGCGGCTCCTCCCCTTCCGTTTAGTCATCAGTCACAGAGCGATTACGTGAGCGCCTCAAAGAAGCGGCCACGTGATCGCGAGCGCCGGAAGGGCCGTAGCACTCTGGTGACGCAGGACCCTTTAGCTCTCAAAGGTTTAAAGGACCATTTCCTCTGGCACAATTATTTCGTCTTTCTTTTAGTAAATGCAGCTGTTCTTTGCCTTTATATAGCAATGCAATTATCTAAGATGGCGATCAATCAGTTCTGCCGTGATCGATCGGCGAAGATCCTGCTTCCCAGGGCATGTAGTATGGTTGCCTATTTCAAGAGAGGAAGTGGTGTAGCTTAATATATTAGAAATCATCATCATAAATTTTTTTTTAAAAGACTGATTTTTTTTTAATGCAGTAATTATTATCTAATACTATACTGTACAACAGAATTATTTTAAAAAGTACTTATAGGATTGTGAATGAAATGCTGCTTTGATCTAGTTTTCCTTGGCTGCTGGTCAGTACCTTCGGTGCTAAATCCTGCAAAGACCATCTCCTCAACGCTAGTTGACATCTACAGATAGTTTGTGAACTCAGCATGACTTTGTGCCATCAGTAATAGAACATGAACTGCAGGTTTGTGAATGCCCTGACACAAACATTGAGGCTTTCTGTTTCATTCCACTGGATGTTTTAGAACATCAATTGATCAATTCCAGGTGGCTCCGTGGGAACAAAATATTTTACTGGGCAGAAGTGATGATATATGAACAGGAAAAAAAACAAATGGATCTTTTTTTTTTTTTTTTTCCTACATGAACACAAAACGGGACTCTAATGAACAACACAACATGCCCTGGTCCTCAAAATTACATGCATTTTGCTTTCTTTTACTACTCACTGGATAATTTACCGCCAGAAAATCAGACTGACTGTATATTAACCACTTCATTAAGAGGAGGCCAGCAATACATAGTAGATAAGGTTGAAAAAAGACATACCTCCATCAAATTCAACCTATGCTAAATTTAGACAACAGATACTTCATCCTATATTTGTATTTACAGTATATTGATCCAGAGGAAGGGGGGGGGGGAAACCCCAGTGAAATATCATCTGATGATATGTCATAAGGGGGGAAATAAATTCCTTCCCGACTCCAAATGATGGCAGATTACTCCCTTGATATTAAACATCCTTCCCATGTTTACTTATTAGGTATATCCCCGTATAGCTTTCCTTTCTAAAAAGATGTCCAACGTTTTCTTGAAGATATCTATTGTATCTGCCCTCACAGTCTCCATGGGTAATGAATGTCAATATACAACTTCATGCAATATAATGCATTGCAGCAACAATGAAGTAAACTCTAAGTACTTGGTTAGAAATCCCTACAAGATATCTGCACAATGCATAGAGCACAGGGTAATCTGCCTTGTGCAGCTAAGGGATGCTTTTAAGACCCCACAACAGCCTTTAATTAAGCCCCTTAATTAGTCAATTCTTTTTTTAGCACTGTTTCTCAGGCTTTGCCTTTCGTTTGGTTTAAGGGAGGGTTAACGAACTTACAGTCCTCCTGAGAGGGACGCATTAGTGAGCAGTACCATACCACTTCCACCTATTACTGTATTGCTGTGCAATTGTGGCTCCCGAAAGAAAGAAAGAAAGAAAGAAAGAAAGAATGACAGAAAGACAGAAAGAAAGCAAGAAAAGAAAAGAAAAAAATGAGTGTTGCACATTTCTTAAAAATCAAACAAAGGAGATGTGTTACACATATTTAAAGAATAAGTCACATAAAGCAGCAAAATACATCCAGCATCCCATATGGTTTTTGCTTTTAATAAATCAGTTATTATATTATACTTACAGCATCCCCCCCCCCCCCCGTTATGCCTTTTATTTGTAATGATTTTAATATATTAAGTTTACATTCAAAATTCTACAGGTTTTTTTTTTTTTTAATACATCAGTTGTGTAGTTAGATATTACATACGATATAAAATAAAATAAATAATGTCCCACTCTTTATGCCTTTTTAATGTGTCGATGTATTAAGTTTCCTTGGCTTGCGATAGCAACCATTTACAAAGGCACAGCACTTCCCCTTTTGAAATAGGCAGCCATATAGTGTGAGCCCAGGGACGCAGGATCTTTGTCCATCGATCACGGGAGAACGGATCGATCGGCAGCTTAGGTAATTACATTGCCTTCAAGTTAAGCAACTGCTGCATCTATTAAAACACACAAAAAATGCAAACTGTACTGCCACTTTACCTACATTATTTTGAATACATTATTATACAGGCAGTCCTCAGTTATCCAACAGAACCCGTTCTGGAAGTAGCGTTGGATAGTGAAACCGTTATAAAGTGAGTCCCATGTTAATCAGTGGCGGTGAGCGCTGGATAACGCATTCGGGCGTCGGATAACGCATTCCGGCATCAAACAACGGCACGTAGGGAGGCATTGTAAAGAATCGGATATGACCTTCGTTGTAAAGTGAAACGTTGGATAACGAGGACTGCCTGTACAGCTATTTTCTACTAAAGCTTGCTATGGCAAACGATACAAGTGATAAAAAAAAGTAATGTTAAATGTTACTTTGTAACTAGGATCAGAACAAAAATTGTAAACACATACAAACTACAATAGCTTGATGCACCCAAGTGAATACATACCAGCAGCATGTTTAAGAGATTAAGAGGGTAATTTCAGTCCAATGCGGCAATCCCTATTGGCTGTAATAGGGATTTCCAACAGAAAACTGCCCGAATAGCCCTATCAATCTATACAATTGCAACAGAACTTATATCTAACTAGCAACTCCTTGGTATGTCTGTCTGAATTGAATAGGCACAACCCCTCCCTGAATTATTAGTCATGCAAATCTGTTTAGAATATTTAAGTAAGTCTATCTCTGCTGTGCCATATGGCTCTGTAACATCGTAAGTGTCACATACAGTATGAAGTGGCTGTGGAGTTAATAAATACAGCTAAACCCCGTTATAACGCGCCTCGTTATACCGCGATTCGGTTATAACGCGGTTTTCCCGTGGCTCCCGTTTTTTTTAAAAAAAAAAAAAAAAAAAAAAAAAAAATTTTTTAAAAAAAATTTTTTTACATTTTTTTTTTTGCACACTGCACACACTCACTGCACACACACTGCTCATTGCTCACACTGCCACACTGCACACACACTGCACACTGCACACACACTGCTCATTGCTCACACTGACACACTGCACACACTCACTGCACACACACTGCTCATTGCTCACTGCCACACTGCACACACACTGCACACTGCACACACACTGCTCATTGCTCACACTGACACACTGCACACACACTGACCACACTCACGCACACTCACACACACTTACGCACACTCACGCACACTTACGCACACTTACAGACACTCTCACACACACACACACACACACACACACACTTACACACACTTAGACACTCACACACACTCACACACACTCACACACACTTACACACACTTAGACACTCACAGACACACACTCACACACACTCACACACACTTACACACTCACAGACACTCACACACACTCACACACACTTAGACACTCACAGACACTCACAGACACTCACAGACACTCACACACACTCACACACACTCACACACACTCACACACACTTACACACTCACAGACACTCACACACACTCACACACACTTACACACACTTACACACACACTCAGACACTTACCCACACTCACACACCCATATACACACACACACTTTCTCTCCCATATATACATACACACACACTCTCTCACTCTACACAGACGGGCCGCGACCAGCACCACCACCCGCTCCCCCCCCTCCTCCCGCGCAGGCAGCGGGAGCACCGGGGACAGCGGTGGGGAGAAGAAACCCCCCGCTACAACCTCCATGCAGGCAGCATGGTTCTGAGGTAAGCGGCGACCTGAGGGGACATCCCCACTCCCATCTCCTGCCCCGCGGCCTGTCCCGAGGTGACAGGGGGAAGCGGGGACAGGAGAGACATCCCCGCTCCCATCTCCTGCCCCGCGGCCTGTCCCGAGGTGACAGGGGGAAGCGGGGACAGGAGGGACATCCCCGCTCCCATCTCCTGCCCCGCGGCCTGTCCCGAGGTGACAGGGGGAAGCGGGGACAGGAGGGACATCCCCGCTTCCATCTCCTGCCCCGCGGCCTGTCCCGAGGTGACAGGGGGAAGCGGGGACAGGAGGGACATCCCCGCTCCCATCTCCTGCCCCGCGGCCTGTCCCGAGGTGACAGGGGGAAGCGGGGACAGGAGGGACATCCCCGCTCCCATCTCCTGCCCCGCGGCCTGTCCCGAGGTGACAGGGGGAAGCGGGGACAGGAGAGACATCCCCGCTCCCATCTCCTGCCCCGCGGCCTGTCCCGAGGTGACAGGGGGAAGCGGGGACAGGAGAGACATCCCCGCTCCCATCTCCTGCCCCGCGGCCTGTCCCGAGGTGACAGGGGGAAGCGGGGACAGGAGGGACATCCCCGCTCCCATCTCCTGCCCCGCGGCCTGTCCCGAGGTGACAGGGGGAAGCGGGGACAGGAGAGACATCCCCGCTCCCATCTCCTGCCCCGCGGCCTGTCCCGAGGTGACAGGGGGAAGCGGGGACAGGAGAGACATCCCCGCTCCCATCTCCTGCCCCGCGGCCTGTCCCGCGGTGACAGGGGGAAGCGGGGAGCGGAGGGACATGCCCGCTCCCATCTCCTGTCCCGCGGGATGAATATGCGCTAAAGCGCGGCGGCCATTTTTTTTTCTCGCGACCCCGTTAGTAACGCGGTGGTCTCGGGGTGGACCCCGAGACCCGCGTTATAACGGGGTTTAGCTGTATTAGAGTTAGAATTAGAGGTGAAGAATACAAGAAGAACCGGACTCTGCACTTCTACAACAACAACTCTGCGACTGTGAGAAATTGACTTTCTAAATGCTCTGACAATTTGTACACATCCATAGACAGTTTCTAAGCTTCTGCTTAATCTTCAGTGCTACACTGCCCTGCCAAGCCTGAATTATTCACAGTCTCTTTCAACTCCTACTCTTATCCTCCAATACCTGGGAACTCTCTCCTCTTACCTCTCTCCCTGCCCTCCCTATTTGCTGTTTTCTCACTGCTTTGTAAAACTTTTCTCTTCTCATCACATTTCTTCATTGTCCCTCCCCTCCACCTATTCTTGTGCCCACACACTGCATTACTATTTACACACCTCTTTCCCAACAACCTCTACACCCCTAAATAAAAAACACCCCCACAAATCCTCTTCTCACCTCTCTCTCTACTCCTCCTTGCTGCTGAGGATATCTCTCCTAATCCTGGACTCAGCTATACACACACCTGCTCTCACCCACGCCTCCCTGCCACCTCTTTCCCTGCTAATGGTATTAGCCCATCTAATTTAGTACCGACCAACCTTAAAACTCACATCAGAAAAGAAGCATTCCAACAGCCTGGGCTCCTGGTTACTGTCCCACACTCAGTCACTCCTACCAACCATTGCGGCCAAGCACTGCCATCTACTGCACTTATTCCCTCCCCTGCTGTCTCTGTAAATCTCCCAACATGCCACTTAGATTGTAAGCTCTCCGGGGCAGGGATTTCCTTTCCTATTGTCTGTCTGCTGCACTTATTGTATTATTATAATTCCCTGTACTGTATTGTCTTTGTAAAGCGATAAGTACACTGTTGGCGCTATATAAAGATATACATACATACATACAGAATAAAGCCCTAAGGATTATAACTACTAAGCGGTGCTTTGACGTGAGACACATTTTGGCACATTCTTATGAATGATACATTCGAGGCCCATTCAGGCCCATTCTAGTTAATGAGCCGTAAAGCGTCTTCTAACCCCAAAAGTTGGCTTACGGTATGGTACCACGTAGTGAATATTGTCCATCTTCTTGATCAGTTAAATAAAATAAAAAAGCCTTACAATCTAAGTAGTTTTTTCAGTGCTTGTGTATAAAAAAATAAATATAGCAACCTGAAACCTAGTCAGGTTTTCACATCCTTTCTCTTGTCTCTTTTGTGGGATGTCCGTGGGACTTGAAAATGACGTGCTTTTCATTTCCACAAGCTAAACGACTTCTCTTTTTCTCTTGCGTACTCTACTGCAGACAGGGAAGGGGCACGTACAATTAGGATTGCTCCTTCATTATGCAGGGCCAAGCAGAGAGCACATGATCCTGCTTAGTCATGAAATAACCTTTAAGCTTCTTGGACCCCAAAGTGACTGTACATACTAGGTGATTGTTGATAAATGTGACATGAGACTGGTCTACATGTAAACGCTAATAGACAGAGCCTGGACCATCATTACAGTGATCTGTCTAGTGTCTACCCCAACACTTAATACTAGTGACAGATACACAGTCTTTTTTCTAGGCTAAGAATTGGTGACAAAGTGGAACATGTGCAGGTCTGAGAATGCACATGATCCTGCTTAGTCATGAAATAACCTTGTACAGCAAGTGAAGGCATAAGGTTGTCTTCATATAAACATCACCTGCTTGGTCAATTGAGGTATTTGGACAAATATAATTGCCTGCGTGTCTACAACACACGAACCCGAAATGAAGAAACCAATGTTTACCAGCCACAGGGCTTCTTCCTGGAGTTGTCTCTTGTGACTGTTTAATAAAACTACTATTAGATGTCCTAACCTTCAGCTGGTTGCGGGGCAGGTCAGACACAGCACAGCCACGGGCTGCCAGCCACAGAATACACTTCACAGATTCTTTTTGTGAAATGTTGGGCCTGAGATAGTTTCAAGTATTATTTGAAGCACTAACTTATACATAAGTATCACATTTGTTTTTCTTTTTCACCCTAATAACATACTTTATTGATTATTCCATTTGTTTTATAGACTTGCGTAAAATAGTATTTTACAGGACTTCTTAAACACAGCAAGCTTTATGAATTTTTCCATAACAACTTTACAAGTGCTTTCATTTAAAGCAGCAACCCAAGCTCCAATTTGTATTTTTTTTACTTTTTTTTATTTTTATACCCAAGATTGAAGAAGGTGGGAAGTCTCTGGAGCTGAACACATTTGATTTCAGCTTCAGGGGCCCCCTTCTTCTGGAGATACTTACCTCCGTAGTAGGTGCCCGTAGCCGCTATGCTCGGCTAGCAGGGATCCTGTAAGGGCCTCTGTTTAAAGCTCCCGCAGACCAATAGGAAGCTGGGACGTCATCAGGTTCGGCTCCCTATTGGCCCACATGGGAGCTTTAAACTTTAACGCCCAGCTAGCTCATACCGGCACCTACTACGGAGAGATCTCTGGAAGCAGGGGGGACCTGTAGCTGAAATCAATGGGGTTAAGCTTCAGAGTCCCGCTGCTTCAATCCTGGGTACAAAAAACACATACATGTTTAAAAAAATGAAACAAAAAGGCACTTCGCTTGCTCCTTTAAAGCATGGATACAGGTTTCATTTATTTATTGTTACAGGATTGAAGTAGGGGGTCCCCGGAGCTGAACTGTGTTAATTTCATCTTTGGGGACCCCCTACTTCCAGAGATGCTTACCTCCGTAGCAGCGGTGCCGGTATCTGTGCACTTTGAAGTCCCCCGTCACGCGGGCCAATAGGAAGCTGCCCCCGAGATGACGTTGCGACTTCTTACTGTCCCGCAGGACATTTAAACGCCACCATAATGTTAGGCACATGGTGTCTCTGACTGCGGAGATATCGGCCCCCCTACGGAGGTAAGTATCTTGAGAAGCTGAAATTAGCACAGCTCCGCTTCAGAGACCCCTTGCTTCAATCCTGTAATGAATACAATGAAACCTAGAGCGATGCTTTCATTGTAATGGCAATATGTGTTGCTAAGTGAGACTGTAGCATAAGGTCCGGGTCATGGTGCCTTTGCCCGCGCGGAGGCTGTGATGTCACCCACGTGAAGTGGGTGCTTTTCCTGTCCAAGGTAGACACGCCATGGGGGCGTACCTAGGGGCGTCATGGAGCTGGTTCGTGTAAGGAATCGGGGAGCGCGTCCCCCGCGGCGCACTCCTTCCTTACCTGCTGCCTCACGCAACCCCGCTGTTTACACAGTGCGCGTACTCACGGAGGAACTGTCAGGAATCGGCGTTCTCCACGCTCCCCACACAGAGCACTCCCTTCCCGCAGGGAGTCCCTGGACACACAAAACAATCCTGCCTTACCGGCCTCCACGGCTCCCCGCCCCTGCCGCCGTCGCGGAATCACTCCCCTCGGCGATTCCTCTGCACAGCGCCGCGCGTGCCCACTCCCTTCTGCACGCACACCTGCACCATCCACTGGGTCGGTTCACGTGCGTACACGCGTTACGGAGCGCGCTCATTCTGCACACTCTTCTTCCCGTCCCCCGGACCTCAGGCTCCGCCCCCGCACACCACACGAGCATACTCAGGTTACCAACAAGACTCACATGGCCTGTTATGCCTGCACCAATCTGCAGTGTCTCCCTGTAGCTCTTCCTGTCCCGCCTCCGTTCCTAATTGGACCTTCCTGCTTTATCTAGCTCCTCTCTGCTCTCAGTCTTTGCACGACATAGTCTCTGTATGGAAGTACTTCTGGATTCTCTCAGTGTTTTCACAGGTTCTGACGCAGCTCGTACGACTACCCCCTCTGGCTCTCGATCTCGGCACTCCTTGGATAACGCTCACTCTGGTAACCCCTTGAACACGGCTTGGACTACGACCTATCTCCACTCTCCACTCCCTGACTTCGGCAAGGCATCCTTCACTCTATCTCTACAACCGGTACCGGCAAGTATTGTCTACCTTACTACACCTGGCCTGGCAACGCTTCATACCACACTCCGGACACGCTCCCTTTGCTGCGGGTGCGTGTATTACCACTTCCCCCTTCAGCTCAGGGGACGGGTCTGATCTGCGGGCAGCACCGGCGTAACAGGAACCTTGTGGACATTGCGGAGTCTGTTCCGCCCCCCCCCCCCCCCCCGGTCACAGCACGTGTCACCATCGCGCGGCACGCACCGCTCCCCAGCTGCGCATCAACACTCCTATAATCTTTATCACGCCCACCGGTCTCCTGCACCACCGCACTCTACTCCTCCCCTCTCTCTCATTGGTCCTGATCTCCCATATATGCTCAGCTGTGCCACTTGCACTTTGCCTGAGCATAGTTCCTTGTAGCGCTGTTCTGCCACTTCCTTGTCTTGCCTTGTGTCCCATTGCCTTGCTTTCTAGATTAATCTCCTGTGTACCGACCCGGCTTTACCCTTGGACTCCACACCTCTGGCTTACTGACCCCGGCTTACCTCAGACCTTCCGCATCTCTCCAACCCTGACCACGGCACACGGACTTCTACGATCCTACTGGCTTTAACCCCTGACCACGGTACTCGAACTATTGTACTGGCTCCTACCTCTGACCTCGGCAAGTATCTAGACCAATCTCACCTCTCCAATCCCGACCCGGCTACCTCGACCATCCACTCTCCAGACGTGCCCCTGTGGCTGTGGGTGGCGTTTCTACGCATTCCCACCTCATACCGGGGTCCCGCCTTGTCTGTGGTGAGCACAGTGTTACAGTTCGCCCTCATTGGGCGAACCGTTCACGTGACCTGCGCGTCGCGCCAAGAAATCAGTGAACTGATTTCTTGTGCAACAATCGCCCCCTCCTGCCTCCGCCCGTGTGGTCTATGGGCGCGATCAATGCCTTAAGGCAATCTGACGCCTCCGCGCGGTCTCCGATACCATGGACTCCGCCTAAGCGAGGAGAAAATCCCTTTCTACATACTTAATGTAGGCTCCTAGAAGCCTTGTGTCTGCAATGTATTGCTATCCACCGAAACAAGAACAAAAAAGTGATAAAGCATCCTCAGTACATCATGTAATCACAATTTTACTACAAATAAACTGGCTGTTCCGAAAGAAATCAGATGAAAGGTCTTCCTTTCTTTGCAAAGTGGATTGAAGGAATGTCTAAGTACTAGTACTGTATATATGGAGTAATAGATACACAGTCAATGCCTTGTTTCAAGAGCCTACAGTGTAATGTTTATCCAAACATAACTTGTATTGAGGAATACTCACATAATTATAAGACGGTACAACAAAAAAACTAACTGAAAGGGTAAGTGCTGATGTAAGAAACGTTACAAGAGGAAAGGTCAAATTAAGATGCCAAGCAAAAAAAAGGGACAGAAATCTGCGTTATCAATAGGAAGCCTGTCTAAGTGTACAAACAAATATACCAACAGTGTTTCATCCTGCCAAAAAGAAGTAGTGGGAAAATATCAGGTGCAGCTAAACAAGTAAACAGAAAGGATGTCATCCCACCTGTTTATTTATTCTAAAGACATTTTGTTGACGTTGGACTTTGCCACAACGTGCTCTTCTGTTTTCCTCCCTGACACGAGACACACACATTCACTTCTGAATCCCTATTTTCAATACCTGAAGGGACTTATTTAGCTGGCAAGTGATGGAAAAACAAACAATACTGTACCAATGCACACTCACCCAGGAGCTGTAAACAGAAGTGCAATTCATTGCTTTCATTAAAATATTATTGCGCGGAAGTGTTTACAGTTTCCCAAATTGAGACCTTTCAAAACATGGCACGTTATGTTGCTGGCTCAGCTTGTGAACATCTCAGTCCCGAACGGAGAAAGCATCACTGGTCTGGTGTAGATAAATGTCTACAAAGAACAAGTGTGAAGGAGATGTTTGGATATCTGCCACAGGTGTCAGAGTTGGGCTTCTGGTTGGTCATAAAACAGTGGTCGTCAAACTGTGGTGTCTGGCCCACCAGTGGTCTCGGAAGACTTTCAAAAATCCCGTCAGGCAGCAGTCTCCTGCGGTCTGTGCCTTGTCCATCAGCACTAAAAGGCTGATTTTTTTTAAATACATGTTGTCAAATAGATGTTATATGCATGAATAAATATATTGATCAACAGAGCATGTGTTCTGTATATGTATGGTAGTCCTCCAAACAATGATCATTGAAGTGGCTTCAGATGTGGAAAAGTTTGAGAACCCATGTTATAAAGTATGGACACTTACCAATAGGGATTGAACATGTAACACATTTATCAAAAAATATTCTAAAGTACTGTAGATGAAAATGGGTATCAACGCATAATTGTGTATATTAAGTAGACCCTCATGCTTACACTGGCCATTTCCACGACAGAAGAATGCCACCTGCAAATACCCTATCCTGTTTCCTGCCCTCCTCTTAATGCTCCTCTCCAGCTATGTCCCTGTTGGCCGAAACCAGCAGAGAAATTAGTGTTACAATTACAGAAGCATAAGTGAAATTTATGCAAAACAAACATGGCTAAGGAGGCTAACATCTTACGTGTGACAGCGAATTGTTTCAATGCAACTCTTACAAAACACATACACACACCTGCCCCCCCTACACCACTGAATGAGATATTTGGTCGTGGCTGTCTCGCCACCACCAAGTGCCCGTCAGTGTTCGGCTGTAGAGGGACCCTCCACCGGAGCCGCTCCGCCGCTGGCCACTTCTACTATAAGGTAAGTTTATGGGTAGGAGGTTAACTTTAAGGGTTTTATGGTAAAGGGTTAAGCTTTTAGGCTATGGTGTAGTGTTAGTATTGGGTGTTAAGATTGTTTTTTTTTTAGGGTAAGGGGTAAGGTTAGAGATTTACCTTAGTGGTGAAGCAGCCGAGTGTCCCTGCGGCGAGGTCACTTGGCGGAGATTTGGTCGCGGCAAAACGTCCGAGAACAAATGTCCTAGACCGCCAATAGCAGCACTTTAA
This sequence comes from Ascaphus truei, assembly GCF_040206685.1. NCBI lineage: Eukaryota > Metazoa > Chordata > Amphibia > Anura > Ascaphidae > Ascaphus > Ascaphus truei. The sequence goes on along the minus strand of NC_134483.1, from coordinate 224,185,743 downwards.
ACATGTCAATTACATGGGAGGAAGGATTGCACCTCTATATCTGTGAGGATATTCTCTGTTGGAGCCGTTATGTATTTTTATGTTGTGTCTCACGATCAAGTAACACATATAACGTACAACACAAGCAAGGTATTTTGTGTTTCTTCTGTTACGTGTGCACAGAATTATCTTCCCCCTTGGATCAAGCCATGTCCTTCCTTAAAATTTTATGCCTGGGAGTCATAATTCCACTTTAATTATATATTGTTGTAGATATAATAATAGCATGTTCTTGTATAGCGCTGCTAGTTTTACATAGCGCTTTACAGACACATTTTGCAGGCACAGGTCCCTTTCCCGTGGAATTTCCAATCTATGTTTTGGTGCCTGAGGCACAGGGAGATAAAGTGACTTGCCCAAGATCACAAGGAGCCGACACCGGGAATTGAACCAGGCTCCCCTGCTTCAAACTCTCAGTGCCAGTCAGTGTCTTTACTCACTGAGCCACTCCTTTGGCATTTATTTAACATATTGCGGAACTTATTTTTTTCAATATGTCCCTTGTGGCTTCGGAACAATATAGATCTCGGGAGCAAATATATGCCACAGATTCATATACATGTATATAAGTTATAAGTATAAGTATATAAGTTAAGCTTTTCTTATAAAGACTGGAGAGCGCTGTTATTCTGCCTTCAGCACAAAAGGAAACAGAAAAGACAAAGCCTAATGTGTCACTTTCAACGGTGATTTCACAGAACTTCTGAACATCTGAAAGTAGGAAAGACATTCAAAGTAGAACTACATATGTTTTCTATATTGAAAATGTGGCTTCATTTACCAATGTAGCTAAAAACTTCATTTTTTAAATAACTACATCACGAGATCCGTATGCCCAAAATTGTAGTACAAAGGGCATTCAATGCTAATTTTGTGTACCACAGATCATAACTACAGTATTTCTGATCTTTTGTTCCATTCTTTTAGAACTCTGGTTGTGCAAGCTATTTCAAAAGGATACAAATATATATACATTTAGGGAATGTTATGTAGGGACATTAAGATTTGTGTATATTCCACACGCAAATCTTCCCCCTTGTTCTGCTATATTTATTAAATCACAAACCAAGCAGGAGTATTATGGAATCCTCTGCTGTAATTCAAAGCATGTGTATTACACTTAATATTGGATTATGTGAAAAACCACTATTATAAAGACCTTTAGATTGAGAATATGCTACTAAACATACTTGAAATCTTGAAACCAAAATAGAAAAGGCACCTTCAACATATTTTTCAAGCTAGGGTTGCTATTTGCATTGCAGGGCTCCTGAGGTCATTAGGGGTCAATGTCGTCTCCCATAACTCCGTTGTGACATGACTTCTCTACACTCTTACATTGAGTGTGAATTTGTTGCTGTCACTTGCATCAGAGAAGGGTTTAGTCCACTATGTTGTTATTTCATGAGTTTAACATCTTCTACTAGACAAAGAGAGATTTGTACTTGAACAGATCAGTAAATGGAGCCAAAAGAACTCTATCTAGCATTGCTTCTTCCAGGAATGTGAAATACATCATCTGCTGGTCAAACTCCACTAGAGATGTATGTTCCCCCTCACTTGGAAAGAGTCCAACCACTTTTCCCTTCCTATGTGCACAATCTGTCAGAAATCTTGGACAATGTCCAGAGTTTAACTCCACTGACCAGTGTAATGATCACTGAATTCAGAACATCATGGAGGATTTTTATGTACAGTATGTAGTCTTCAAAGTCCAAAGAGACACGCGAAGGAGATGCCAAGTGTGGATTAAAAACAATATCTGCAATTGAAGAATTTTTAACTGCAACACAGACTTCACACAAGTTTTCAACACTACTGTCAAAATGTTGCCAAGACGAGCAAAGAGAGCTATCCAATGGGGCGGACCCACTTACAACAACAGAGGTGTTTTTTTCCTAAAAATGTCCGTCCGTAATACTGTATTCATATTATATGCGCAGCTTAACACCTTTTATTTTTCATGTAGAACACCTTCAAAATTTTAGGGCCGTACTATATTCGGGCCAATATGGTACATATGTAACACAGGTGGATGTAGCACTGTTGATTTCCTAAAGATAAAACAAAAGCTGAATGCGTCACTACAACAACTCTTTCTAAACGTTATTTAAGTGAACTAATAGGGCAGATATCAAGTGAATATAGCTAGTCCCTTCACAGCCTGCATAGTGCATTCAGTTGAAAGGATTGATGTAATTGAAAAAATAAATACTGTAGAACAAATTATGTACCAGACATATAAACTGACAGTATTCTCATTTAGGACCATATTTACTTAAGCGGTGCTAGGCTGTGCAACACTTGTTTTTTTTTGCGACAGAAGACACTTTTACAGCCCTTTAAGTAGCTTATAAGGCAGTGATGGCAAACCTGTTTAATAATGTGCGCTGAAAATGAAGCATGCCATGGGGAAGTGTGTAGGATGGGTTTCTAAGCCTCATTTTCTAGTGGGGTGGTTGCTCTTACATTTTTTTCCGGGTGTCTATGTAGTTTGATAACATTGCAATGCATTCTGAATCCAATTTCCTCAGTGAAGTGATTTCTGCAACCTCCTCACACTATCCCCCCCAATACCCAGTTACTTCTACTTCCCCTCACAGTCTCCAGGAGAAAGGCGGCGTAAGGCAGTGAGAAGATTGGATAGCCTGTATGCCGGCTTCAAAATAACGGTGTGCCAGAATCCACACGCGAGCCACAGCTTTGCCACCACTGCAATAAATGGTGTCGTCCAACGCCGGAGGTATTTTTTAGCACCATTTAGTAAATATGGTCTTTAATGTCACATTTATTAAGTTATTTCAGCATCTACCTAATAAAAATCTGCACCAAATGCCCCAGACAACAGCACTATTAACATCAGTATAGCAGGTTTAAATATGACTAATCCTGTTCTGAACCCAAACAAACGGCTTCAGTTTCAGGTGGATCAGGCCCTTGTGAATGGCATAGATTCAATGAACACTTCCAATAAAAGGAGGCTTAGCCATACAGAGCAGTGTGCAGACTTTCAAAGAGCAGCAGCTTAAACTAAGCTTCTTTATTTGTTATATACTGTAGTTTGGTTTCAAGCACTCAAAAAACATTATTGCAGCTCTTCAACAATCACATCCACCCCAATCAATACTATACCATTCCACTCAGACACCTACTACTGCAAAGATAAACTCCCCTGCCTTATTGGTTTATACTCCTATCATGGGGGCAAAATGTAACTGTGTCAATACCGTGTCATACTGTACCAATGGTCCATCAAGTCCAGTATCCTGTCTCCCCAAGTGGCAAGCATTGGAAGCTCCTAGTGGAGAGCAGCCTACAGCAGGGTTTTACCTTTTAAAAACTGTGGAACCCTTTAAAATGCTATGGTGGTGTCAGTGGAACCCTTCAATGCTGTTGTATAGAATATTATAGTGTAACATTTAATAAAAATATGAAAAGGAAAAACAAAATGATTGGGTCTTGAAGAATATACTGCGCGTGGCAGTGTGTTCCAGAGGTTGAATGTGCACGGCATGAAAAAGAGCGTTTCCTTTCATTTGTTTATATTGTATATGGTAGATGATCGTTTCAGCGCGTGTCCCTGGCCCTTGTATCGTGTGGGTTTGTGAATGGCCCGTTCCCTATTTATTCTCACTACACCATTTGAGGTTTTGTACAAGTCTCTCATGTTTCCCTTTAGTGGCCTTTTCTCTAGACACAGAGCTACACCATTTAAGACACCCTCAGGCGCTGAAAGACACTTTACAACCCATTCACTTTAATGTCACTTTAGTGTCTGTTAACTGCTTGATGGCTTCACAACACACCTTGTTAGCCCCTCTGGGTTATACTCCATGGCTCAGTCTCACTGTCAGAACCTCTTCTTGCTTAGTCAGTTAAATGCTACAGTACCGCTCAGAGGGCTGCTCACCGCAACCGACACAAGTGAAAGAGAGGAAACCATTACATAGCCTGGAGTCACTTCTGTTACTCCTTCCCCTGCTGGAAGTAGCTTCATTGTTAACATCAAAAGGCGTTTCCAGCAATAAAGGGGTTACATTCTAATTGGCAAGTGCTTTAAAAATGGCTAGAAGTGGCAGTGTGTTTCATGACAAAGTGAAGACAGGTTGTTGAATGTTGAATTAAATTCCTCTTAAAAGGAGCGCCACTGATTTCCTGCTCTGATGTTCTGCCACCATGTGAATACCTGAACGCTCTCATATACTGAGTGTAGGAGGACTTGTGGCTGGCACGTGTGGGCACGGCTTGTGGGATATTGCTTACGGTGAGCTGCTGATGTATATTTTCTCCCCATTTCCCATACGTACACCTCCTCCAACAACACTCCTATATTATTTCTGCATATATACAATTATAAAATATACATTTGTAAGTTAAATGGTAGTTTTGCCTTTATGGTCCAAAAAAATTATTGTTATTGATGTAATACATATCTATGGGATTGTGCACTGTATACCTGTGGCTCTTTTGGTTCAGTAAAGCCTTTTTGTTATTGTTTCATACACTCCGATAAAATATCTATGACAAAAAAAGAAACATTATAAATGACAATCATTTTTGACGTTAACGGTCGCGAGCTGGAACGATTTAAAATATTACATTTTGTAGCCCCTCTGCTTCCAACACATTGCCTTGCAGCTCAGAGTAAGGAGGTCACTATAAGTTGACCCAATACTGTATAATCATTACGGTGTGAAAATTGGGAAAAGAGATCTCCTGCAGTACTTCAATCCCTTCCTTCCTCTTCTCCTCCTACCCCGTTGCTGCCAGGTCCCATATTGTACATACACTTATCCACCTCACTGCAACCGTATCCTCCCCAATACAGTTTATCGCCCCAGTAATCTCCTCTCCTGTGTTTATGAGCAAACAAATGTATTTCTGGTGGTTTTGAGCAGAGAGCACTCAAACATATTTGCCTGTATCGATACTAGCAAATATATATGCTATAAAATAAGCACATTTGATGCTCTGAGAATAATAATAGAGCCAATTGGATGGTGCCATGGCTTGCATCTTTTCACAGCAGAGACACATTAGGGCTGTTATATACAGGATGGGCGGCCGCGCGTTCCTATGCGAACGCGCGTGCACGTGCCGCATGCTTTTCCTGTATATAGTGCCGGGAGCTGCAGGTAATGTATATATGTGTGTATGAGTATATGTGTGTGCATGGGTTGTGTGAGTGAAAGGAAGTGCAATCATTGACACACACACACACACACACACACACACACACACACACACACACACACACAGAGCTCCCCTCTCCCTGCCATTTGCGCGCGCGGCCCTTGTATAGAAAGGATGACATTAAAAATCTGTGCACGCGCCCGGCGCAGCCCTTGTATCTCCCTGAGGAAGGTCCCATTTTGGAGGACCGAAACGTTGGGTTTCTTTATGTACCACTATTTTCACCAATACACTTTGTAAAGTTTTCTACAATTGAGTGCTGTCTCTTGCTTTACCAGACCTTGGAACGGTAACGTATGTCTATATTATCCATATGGGGCAAGCACCTATATAGTCTATCAGCACCTAAGGAGTGCCAGTGCCAGCTGTTCTATTTGACTATATAATCTATTTGACTATATAGAATCCAATGCACAGCCGGCACACCATATGCAAGTAAATAAGTTTTGGTGCTTATCCCATAAAGCAATAACAGACCATACGATACCGGTTGCAACACGACATCAAGGGACAGCACGCAGGTAAGTAAATCATAAATTTTCTATACTGTATTTGATAGAAGACACAAAAAACGACGTTTCGGTCCCCCAGTGGGACCTTTCTCAAGGTGGTGCACCTGACTGCTGTCCTCTGATTTCGTGTGAAAACCTGACTGCTGTCCTCTGATTTCGTGTGAAAACAGTATTGTATGTACAGTATATATATACACACACGCACACACGCACACACGCACACACACACACACACAAAACGTAAGCGCTTACTGGGGTAATCCAATATTTGTGAATCTAAAAGTGATATAACTAACTCAGAGTAAGGCACAGTGTAAATATACTTATACTTTTCTGTCTATTGTGTTTTCACATTGTTAGTATATGTGAACGTGCTAATGTGACAATTGATAACCCGTGAATACAGTGATAATAGAAAAAGTGTCCATAATTAAACTCCAAATATTATTTGAACCGTGATTTAAAGGATATAGAGTGCCGTGATGTCTCCGCAGCTTTTTAGGAGGATGAACCACATCCACAAGAATCTATTAGAAGAAAGACGCATGCCACATAGCGTAAATCTGTGTTGATATTTGTTATTCAAAAATAGAAGGTGTAAAATAGCACACTCACAAATGTAGCCAGGAAATGCGCATTGAGAGATAATCTATCTCAGAGAGATGATACTCATCTGGGGCTTCTCATACTCCACAAGAGAGGACCATCGCTATGAATCCAGGAACCATGATGAAAACGGTCATGTCCTGGCCTTGGAACCTCCAGGAGACAAAGTAGCAGCAAGAGAGTCCAATTTGTATCAGTCTAACCACAGTACAATCGGCAAGTGTCTCGATATAGAAGCCGCTCATGGCAATGTGATGATGTAATACGTCTCAGCATCCAGGTCCCACGTTTCGCCAACAACGTGACTTCGTCAGGGGGGTCTCCTGGAGGTTCCAAGGCCAGGACTTTACCGTTTTCATCATGGTTCCTGGATTCATAGAGATGGTCCTCTCTTGTGGAGTATAAGAAGCCCCAGATGAGTATCATCTCTCTGAGATAGATTATCTCTCAATGCGCATTTCCTAGCTGCACTTGTGAGTGTGCTACTTCACACCTATTTTTGAATAAATGTTAACACAGATTTATGCTATGTGGCATGCGCCTCTTATTTCCAATATATATTATATATCAAATGGAAATATTACTGTATGCTCATTTGCATGTCTAAGGCCTCGGCATGGTGCCTCGGGCCGCGCTAATCCGCGCCCCTGCTCTGCCTTGCCTGCTCCAACTGGAGCTTTTGTGTCTCCTGGCAGGCGAGGCAGTGAGCGCGCTTTGGGACCTGGGCGGAGGCAAGGCGGAGGCGTGGCAGGAGGCGGGGCTAGTCCCTCGCTCCCATTGGATGTGAGCGGTCACGTGACCGCTCCAGAGCAGCAAATTTTAAATTTGCCTGTCTCTTCAAAATACCTGAACCTCTGCACGCATGCGGAAGTGGCTGCTAAAGCCGCGCTGATGACAGATGCAGGGGGTAAGTGCATCTGCTCAGCGCGGCTCAGCACAGCCTACTCTACTATGTCCCAGGCCTTAGACAGGTCTGCAACCCTGCCTTTCACCATTATCAACCAGCACACAGCACTTCTACTGCAGAAGGGATTCTGGGAAATGACATGCAAATGAGCACACAGTGCAACCTTTTGCTTCAAAACCATATAGCATGGTCCCCTACAAGCTTCATTTCACAACTTTTGAACACTGCCTGGGTTAAGCTGCATAGCCAGTAAACCCACCCACAGACAGCTGTCTCGACCTTAATGAGTCTCATCAGTGTGGGGTTGGTTATACTGGCTTTGCAAAATGAAGCATGGGATAGGTTTCATCACAATTAGTTAAGTTATGGTGGGTATATATATTGTGACAGAGTCACTGACTCAGTAGGCTGGAATGGAGGATATGTGTACCTTCCAGCACTCAACCAGTTAACCTGCCTGCACCTGCAGCCTAATTAAGCAGGATTCCTGAGAGACTGCAGGTTCAAAAGATACAGGAAGTTGTGAGTCTGAGAGCCAGAACCAGAAAGCCAGAGGCAGTGAGAGAGACTGACCGTTTGCCCTCAGAGAAGGAGGGAGGCAGAAGGGGCTCCCCAGCTACCAGACGCTGGTTAAAGAAGCTGGTTAAAAGTGAGACACTGCTGAGAGAGCCGTGCTGAAGCAGGGACGTCTTCGCCAGATGGATTAAGATAAGCAAACCCTTTATTGCTACAATATGACCAAAGACTGTGCTGTTTCTTTATTGCCTATGCCAGGGCATGTTTTGGGGTGGGAACTGGCTTAGCTGGCTGCCCGGTAGACAGGGCTGAAGAAGTCAGTTAGTTCCCTGACAGGGATAGGTATTTATTTATGCTTTTTATTTTGGTTTGGTTTCCTTAAAGGGACAGTGGGCCTGCGAATACGTTACTTAACCCGTAAATAGAAGTACTGTGTTTCCGGCCTTATTTTGGATCAAAGGGACCTCAACGTGATGTGGTTGTCACAATACACACACACACACACACACACACACACACACACACACACACACACACACACACGATATATTAAAAAAAGTTTAAAAATGAACATAACACACTGCCTTTCTTACTGACAAGTTACCCGCTTTTCAAAGATGATGGCAATTTTGATGTAAAGGTGAGAAGAACTAAGGCCTGTATTCAATTTGCTGTCCAGTTGTTCCATTCCAAAGAATAGGACTAAAATTTTCTCAGTCACAGGGAATGGGCTTCACCGCATATAGGATAAGACAATACTGTAGGTCAGGGGAGCGCAAACTTTAACTGCTGCGCCTCCCTGTCTGGCCTGCTCCGGAGCTCGCCCCCCCCCCCTCCTACCTTCCAGCTGCCTCAAATGATGCTCCGGGGTCATGTGACGTCAGGTCACGTGACATCATTTGGCACATGTGACATCACGACGCGTCACAGCATCTGAATCCCGGTAAGTTTTATTGTTGCAGAGACCTCACGCGATCCCCCAGCATTTACTTTAAATGCCCTGGGGAAGAGCGCGGGACCTCTGCAACCGCCTGCGCCCCCGCCAGAAAAATCTCCTGCCCCCCAGTTTGTGCACCACTGCTGTAGGTTATATACCACATTTTGCAGTAAATCACAACGGCACACATTGGGTTTAACAAGATAGTGTTACATTGAAATGGAGTAAACATGAAAAAGATAAAAGGTAATGTGTTTCAAACAAGAGCTACATTTTTACAAGCTGGTCATTTCAAGGTCAGTAAGCAAGCAGACCACAACAGTGAGTGAGGTTCTATTTATTTGTACAGAAAACAATTAGCAGCAGGGAATGAATATACAAATAAGAGAGAGAAAAATGTCAGTCTGGGTGTCTTGTTTCAGCCCCCCCCCCCCTGTTTACTGTAAAGATTCTCTGGAACATACATACACTGAAAGTAGGTAACCCCTTCATTGCAAGGACAGAGATGATACACAGAGATAAGAGATATTGCAAAGGGTAACCTCTGTTAGGACTGTGAAGCCGCGCTTATAGTGATGGCGATGGATGACGCCACCCTCGCCACCCTCGAAAGTTATAATTTGGTTTTCCGCGACTGTCGCCAGCGACATCACGAAAGGGGGCGGGCCGCGGTCCCTGATTGGTTTAGAAACAGTCACGTGTCTCTAAAAAATCAATTACACCCGGTTTCAAATTTTTATGCTGCGACGTCGCTCTGTCGCTGTCACGCTTCCTATAAGCACTTGCGATGGAGTCAATGTATTTGATTTGGAGCGACGTTGCGTCGCCGTCGCAAGGCACTACAAGCGCAGCCTTAGTTTGTTTGTAGGCTGCCACTGCAAAGATGAACTTTGAATCCATGGGAAAAATGTAAGCATAGGACAATACCACATGGACTCCTGGACTCCTTCACGGCCAGAGCTACATGCAATAATGTACATTACTGTCCCACTGGCAGCTAAAAGTGAAATGCTGCCCTCCTCCTCTCTCTCCTAAAATGCTAACTTAAAGCTCACTGTGCCAAGCCACAGTCCCTCTTTGTGATTAAGAATATGTTCCATTTTTACCCAATTTACCCGACAAATGAAAATGGGATATTCATGTCCGTGTTTCTTTTCTGGCCTAAGATTAAAAAAAAAAAAATCATAACATTGCAGCCCAAACACATCTGTTTTGTATATGATAACCATCATTCTTTTCAATCTTTATATTTTGTCCAAATTACTTTTGTGGGTTATTTTGCCTTTCAAACTACAATCTATATATTAAAATAAATACTAGGCATGCCATAAAGGAGAGAGAAATGAGATAACAGCATGTGCACGTATCGTACATAAAGCATATACATTGGATAAAACCAGTGTCTGGTGAAGAAGACACAGCACTGCAGAGCAAATGTTCAAAAAGTGTTATTGTAGTCCAAACGAAGAAACTTAGGCTGCGCTTATAGTGCCAGGAGAGGGAGAAATTGTCGCACCGGACAATTTCTCCCTCTCTTCGCATGCTTTTCCTGCCGGATGCACGCTACGGGAACTAAAGTCACGGAGCAACGAGACCCAAGACGGATGAGCTCAGGGGTAAGCTAACTGCCCCTGAGCCCCGACTTTCATAATGGTCCCCTCCAGGCTCCGCTTTGTGTTCCCCTACAGCCATGCACACCATAGGTGCTGTATCTATCCAGCGGCTTGCCTGAGCGCATGACAGTGCTTCACTCCTGCGCTTATAGTGCCGGCAGCGTATTACGTCACCTGTCTCCATAGCCCTTGCGAAAGTTGTAATTTGAGTTTTGGACGTCTCTTGCTACAAGGGGAGTGACGCCAGGCAAGAGGGAAGGCAGAGGGGCGGAGACGAGAGCAAGGGGGCCGGCTGAAAAGGAAATGAGTTGTAAATTCTGTTTGCATGCTGAATTTACTTTACTTTTACTTTAAATTACGGGAGAATTTACTATTTTAAAGTTGTTAATATAGTGTGTTTCACTTGACAGACACACAAACACACACAATATCCCACACACAAACATCCCGCCTCTCCCTGAACTCACACACAGACACATTCCCCCTCTACCTGCATCAGTAGCTACCTGATTGGTTTATAGCCTGTCACATGGTGAGACCGTTGTTGTAAAAATCTAATTCTACTGACTACACATAATTAGGTCGCTCCGTCGCAGTCACGCCTACTATAAGCGCGTGCGACGGATTTAATGCATTTGTTTTGACGTCGCCGGCATTATAAGCACAGCCTTACGTTGCGGTCCACTATGGGACCTTCATCAGGGCAGTGTACAGTAATGGGGAATGAATAGTGAGAACATATATACAGTGCAATAACCAGGAAGTGAAAAGACAAAAAAAAAAATGTGGAGCCCGAGGGCCAAGGAGCCCAACCCCCTTGTTGCCTAGTAACCCCAGGTAAACACACCCATTCCTCAGCCTTGACTGCATTAAGTTCACGATGCAAAAAAAATAAATGGCCGGTAGAGAGTGTCCAGCAGCAGAGTGGCGACGGGTCCATCAGCAGCCAAACACCAGCGGTGACTTAGTAACAAAAGTCCGATTCCGGTTTGCAAGTACTTAAAATAACAATATCAGGGCTTATACCTAACGAACTTAATAGATGAAGCCATAAGACTGAGTCAGGGGTCAAAAGATTCAAATATGGACTGTGCTCATCACCTCTGTTTATCTTTATTTCACCATAGGCGTTGGGTTATGATGTTTTTATGTAGTCAATGAGTTCATTGACACATTATAGCTTTGTTGTTGCAGCGCGATATCACTACAACTTCTCCCCTTGCTCGGTTTGGCTATAATAAATATATATATATATATATATATATATATATATACATATATATATATATATCAAATAGAAATATTATTGTACGCTCATTTACAGGTCTGCAACCCTGCCTTTCAAAATTATCACCCAGCATTTCCACTGCAGCAAGGAATTCTGGGAAATGACATGCAATTGAGCACACAGTGCCTGTGTGTGTATGTATATGTGTGTGTGTGTATGTATATATATATATATATGTATATATATTTATATATATATTTATATATATATATATATATATATACATATATATATATATGTATATATATATATAATACACATACACACATTTATAGCATTTTGTGTTACAATAATAATTTGTTGGTAAGTCCTCTAGCTTGCATTGTACATATGTAAAGTACTTTCTACACTCCATGTTTTTTTTCTGCATCATGAACCTGATGCAGTCACAGATGAGGGATGGGTGTGTTTACCTGGGGTTACTAGGCAACGGGGAGTTGGGCTCCTTGGCTTTGCATGTTTTTCTCTCTCTTCACTTCCGGGTTATTGCACTATATAGATGTTCTCACTATTCCCCATGACTCTACACAGCCGTGATGAAGGTCCCATAGTGGAATGAAACATTGATTTGTTTGGACTACAATAACACTTTTTGAACATTTGCAATGCAGTGCTTTCATGAGAGGATTGGCTGAAGTAATATATTATATATTTGTTTTTATAAATGATACACAACTTTATGGTTCCAGCTACAAATACTGAAGTAAATGAGAATATATACACGCACACACGCACAATCCTTAACCTAACAATCCTTAACCTAATTTCTGGTCCTGTCACCTCCTGTAAGCACATATCTGGAAGAAAGAGCAAATATCTAATCTCATTGCAGTAATTAAGATATGAGCTTGAACATGTTCCACAGGTGTGGCTGCTTAATTTGTTCATGACAACGCAACAGATCATCACAGATCTGCAAATTCGTCTTGGGAAGGCAAACTTGCTTCCTTAACCCCTCCCAGATGTGCCAGGAGACAGTGTGTTACGAAAATATGACACAATGAAAAAGTCAGTGGGTTTCTGACTGTTACTAACATCACTGTTCTCAACTTGACTACACTCTGAATTAGATATACAATAACCGATTTTTATTTTTTTTATACTAAGAACTAAAAGTTGTCAATGGTGGAAAAACCTAAACACAAATGAGATGCATATGAAACAAAGCTACTACAAGCTCTCAACAGAGTTAAAGGGAAAAGACCAAAGCAATTCCCAAAAATCATAAATCTTGCAATCTGTATATGGGACAACAGTGTCTAAATGTGAAGGCGATTCAAGCGCTGGATCCGTGAAGGGTATGAAGGTAAACACAAGCAGGGTATACAGTGACTGGATTCCAACGAGTAGGAGCTGGTAAGGGTATATGCATAACAGAAGAAATATATAATTATACCTCTGTAGTCCCGTATGTAGCTCTCCGTCCGGAACAACTGTACCCCTTTGCTGTGTAAGGCACTATGAGAAATGTGCCGTCCTCCTCTTCGATGCAGTGCTGTGGAGCACCCGAGTGCCCGCCATGTGAGTAACCACCTCCGATCCGTCCGGGAACGCTTCGCCAAATCTTTTGGTTCCATGTGTAGGTATCAGCATCCTCACGTGGTTTCCTAGCAAAGACCCATCTGGCGCGCCTTCACCGCAACTGTGCGTCCATCCAATCATCGAGGGAACACGAACAGGAGAGGGATTGGTTCAAGACAGCTGAGTCCAAAAGAAAGCACCATCAGCTCACCAGGTAAGTGGGAAAGTTAAAATCATTTATTGAACTACATAAAAAACAAAAAAACGGACAAAAAACAGAGGAAAAAACCTCCCACGCGTTCCAGGCTATACAACCCTTTCTCAAGGAGTATGGTTAGGGCTATCCAGTGAACACATTAACATGTATCCAACACATGTACTTTATTTGGTGCTATCTGTTACAAACTAGACTTTGCTGCTGCTTTCAGAAGACCAATATGATCTTGTTTCATTATTGATGTGTAACTTTTTTCTACCTTCTTTGGCTGGTTCATTGCATTGAGCTTTTTTAGCTTTAGGATGCCTTTTTTTATGTATTGCACTTGCTATTTTCATTATGTGAGTCTCATGATTATAGATATTTCAATTCACCTGTGATTTTTCTATTATAATGCATCCTTGGTTTGTTTACCATATATATTTTTTGTGTTACTTTATACATAATCAATATTGAGTATATATCATGGGTCGCCATTTATTCCGGCAGAGCATCTATCATGATATATATATATATATATATATATATATATATATATATATATATATATATATATATATATATATATATGAGCTCTGACAGTGAATTATATTTCATCTAAATGGTTAAGATTTCACATGATCATTTTGACTTGCACTGTTTAATGCAGCAGGTGGGATTACAACTAATTGTGGTTACCCAATTACCGTCAGGTGTACCTGAGTACACAGGAGGGGCTATATTAATGTGTTCACTGGATAGCCCTAACCATACTCCTTGAGAAAGGGTTGTATAGCCCAAAACGCGTGGGAGGTTTTTTACTGTCCTGTTTATGTCCGTTTTTTTGTTTTTTATGTAGTTCAATAAACGATTTTAACTTTTCCACTTACCTGGTGAGCTGATGGTGCTTTCTTTTGGACTCGGCTGCCTTGAACCAATCCCTCTCCTGTTCACAAATGAGATGCAAGAGAGTATTTCTTGCACCTTCTATTTAACACTGTTAAATCCATTTAACAGTGGATTTGTTTCTTAAGTTCGTGTCAAAAATGAACAGAGTGAGGCTTCTCTTTAAATATGGAAAGCGGCTTAAGACTGTCTGAGCTTTGGTTGCTTCTTTAACTAGTGTCAAACAGTTGCATTGATTTGTGACCAGATGGTAGCTCTGGACTTTTGCCAGTGTGGACCTGCTGTTATATAGAGGAGTGCCTTAGAAAATTGTGCTGGGTGTAGAATGTAGGCATTTGTCGATGACATTGCGACTTTCTATTCTTGAACCCACTGAAATGTTTGTAGTTTTTTTTTGTGTCAAAACTGGCGCACAAAAAACTATAAATATCTCTAACAGGCGGGGGAGGGGGGGCCTATGGACAAGCTGTAATAAAAAAAAAGGGAAAGGGGGGTGGGCAGGGGGAAGAGAGGAAGGAGGGTTGCAGGATAGCCGCTTTGTTTCTATGGTATGTAAAAAACAGGGCTACAATTACTTTCATGAATACTTCAATATTATTCCATGAGAGTAAAACACATGAATGGCACTAAAGAACTAAAACACTGCATCCAAAAAGTTAAAATGTCCCTATTCTATCCTATCCTGGAGAAGAGTTCAGCTCCATTGGATCAAAGTATAAAGTACGGGTCAGTGCTTTTTAATGTAGTACTGTATTTCTGCAATTCTGTGATAAGTGTAGAATACATTATACTGTATAGTCTTTGTCAGTGTTTACCAAGTGTCCCTCTGATCCACACATTGCGACTGTCCCTACAGGCCTCTCCCTCTGCTGATGGCGTCCTCTTCTCAGGCGAGGCTGGTGCACCGACATCCGATAATGTCACTTGGGTCGAATGGGGCATTGTGGGTCCTATCACAGACTCAATGGCTGTCCATGGGAATTGGGGGCTTCAATAGCCCCCCTTCTATATATACACAGCATGAACCTAACTAAATCACAAAGATAGCTGCATAATAAAAAAAATGTTTGT
Organism: Ascaphus truei; assembly: GCF_040206685.1. Taxonomy (NCBI): domain Eukaryota; kingdom Metazoa; phylum Chordata; class Amphibia; order Anura; family Ascaphidae; genus Ascaphus; species Ascaphus truei. The sequence goes on along the minus strand of NC_134483.1, from coordinate 224,170,438 downwards.
CTCTAAGAAATATAAAAACAAATGCAAGACCCAAAACAGCATTGAATAAAAAAAAACTAACCGGGGTAATGATCGTAATATAAAATGACCCACTGCTGAGAAATATTTAAAAAAATTATAAAAACTAAGATTTGAAATAAAAATAACATAGCCAATACTGACAGATACAACAAAATAGAAAATATATACAGTATTTAAAATCCTAGATAACATTGAATGGATGTAGGTTAGAACAACATTTTCGCTAAAAGTGAATCTCTTATACAAACACCATATCTTCTACAATTGTGCACCTTTTATGTCCCTAATAAAGTTTAGTGAAAGATGCATAAGAGCAATATACAGAGAATAGGAACCCAGACTAGGGGACAGCAGAGAGAGCTGGGACATAGGAAACAAGAGAGGGGGAACACACCCAGACTAGAGCTCACTATTCCCCTTCATGCAAGGGAGGCAAAGGTCAGGAAAGCCTCAGAGGGTCAAAGAGCGTAGTGGGGATAGGGGAGGGGAAAACATAGCAATAAGTAACAGTATTGACATATATTAAGATATGGCACTAGTAATGCATACAGTGCTGTACATACTGTATTAGGCCGCGCCTATAGTGCCGGCGAATGCGACGCGTGATGTCACCCGTCTCCGTAGCCGCAAGCAAAAGTTGTATTTCGCTTTGCGGCGGTGGCGCGGGACGAACAGGCTCCAGATTGGTTCAGGGGCTGTCACGAGGTGACAGCCCCTGAAAAATCAAATAATTACGACTACCAAAAATCGCGTCGCCCCGTTGCTTTGTCGCCGTCGCACTTACTACAAGCGCACACGGCGGCGACAATGCATTTGTTTTTGGGCGACGTTGCGTCGCCAGCACTATAAGCGCGGCCTTAGACTAGTAAAAGGAGAGTTAGTCACTGACCCAAAGAACTTACATGTACTTTTTATGTTGTGAATAAACCTTGTACAGTCTTTCCCCACTAAAACCGGATCCTCAAGTATTTACAGCCTTTTCCTTGACACACAATTATAGTACATATTACATATTGTACATTACAACAGCCCAAACTACACGTCATCTGTGGAAAACAAACCCAGTAAGTCACCACGTAGCAGAAGAGCTTAGCTGTTGTTTAGGGGCTTCAAGTGTTATGATTATGTCTGTCTATTCATTCAATGTGACTGTACAGAATAAAAAAAAACATTAGTCTTCCCGGACTACAGGAACCTTAGTCACTACATAAAGGAGCAAAATATATCTGTCCCAGGAAAAAACACTTGGCCAGGCCCAACTTCCAGCCCTGGCCGGCCCCCTGCAGCCGCCGGGCCCCGGACACTTGTCCCGGTTCTCTCTCTCTCCTCCCCCCCCCCCCCCTCCTGTCGGCGGCCCTGTATCTATATTTAATAGGGAAGCAGCAAGCCCTCCCTTACTTTAGCAGCTTTACGGAGCTAAATCGTGGTGCTCCCAGCTCCTGGAACTCCTTGGTTGCCGATTATATTAAACATTTTGCCAGGTTCTGTCCATAAGGGCACCTGTGTCTTCACTCAAATGTGCTGTAAAGGGACATATTTACTAATCCATGCTGGAAAGTGCCTTATGGCGTAACCCTGCTTAGTGAACATGGACCAGACTTTGTTATCATGAATCAAGTGAAAATGTAACAATGACAAGAGAGCCCATTACTTAGGTAAGCATGTGGAAAATGAGACATACTGTATATAAAACATAATAATTATGCAACTAAACTGAGATTTATGATGGAGGGGGAGCTGTAGTAGATAGAACAAGTTAATTTTGGGATTGATGATTCAGGTCCTTCTTGCATGTGGCCTGCTGACCACGTACCTATTTATAACTAAAGTGGCCTGTAACCAATAAGGAGCATTAGCTTAATTGCGTCAGCAGGAGATGCTACAATGATAAAGATGAATCTACTTACCCCACTGAATCACTCCTTTTTCATTAGTTTTTTATGCTAACCGAGTTATACTGACAAGCTCTAAAGGGTGACACAGCTTACTACAGTACTAATGACTCCAGTGCCAGAAAATACCACAAAACTGTAAAAGTAGTGAATAAACGGTAACAAATATACACAGAATATATATTAAAAAAATAAATGAAAAATACAAATATAATATAATAGCTTTGGTGCTACAAGTTGCTTTTGCACCTTAGTCCCATGTAGGATGGCACACATGCACATTTTCTCATAAGGTCACTGGCATCTACCCTGTGCAAAACATCTTTGGTTTACGGACATTCCGCACGGTTTTATGATGGAATGTAACCCTCATAATTCAATATCCATCGGAGTGCCATGGATCCACATGTTTATTGCAACATAATTAGAATTACACGCAGGGAATAGGTTTTTAAACACAATCCAATTTAAACCCTTAATTGCAAAATTATGAACGCGATTAATAATAAACGTACCGTTTTACAAGTCGGGCTAGAACATTTATAGATGGAACAACTGCAGCCAGAGAAATAATCTACATTTGTCGTCAAAATCAAATCCTGATGCAAATCGATTTCCGACTGTGCCATTCTTTAGGCAGAAATGTTCTGTGGAGGGTGTTTGGCAGATCACAAGCTGAATTCCAATGACCTGATGAGATGCTGCCCCCCCCCCGAGATGTTCAGGCTTCTTTTTAATGTTATTCTGAGGAGCGCGGCTTGAGATTCGATTCCTTTTCCATGATGAAAACAAATGTTTGTTCTTTATTAATTGGTGCCGAGGTACCCAAGAGACTGCCACTATGTCTTAAAAGTAGAATAGCAGTTAAAATGTGCGCAGATATTGATAGGACTAACAAAGTCAATGTACATGATGTACGCTTGTCACTGAGCTGTAACTCGTCTAAACCCCATATAAAGAAGCAATGGAAGTAGTGGACTAGCATTAGGAGTGCAGAAGAGGACTGGACCAATGCCCCCCTTTCCAACCCCACTGAAGCCTGCAAAACATTGCAGTGGCAGAGATGGCACAGTGGTATCTGAAATGGGAGTCTATGGTTATATCAGCCACTATAATATGAGAGTAAGATTTTGGGGTCAGAAATGACTTGTGCCCACCGTAATCTTACAAATGATTACTATTGTATGGGCATAATACACTGGTAAACCATTTCTACATAATAAATAGATTTATATTATACATATATTAATGATATATATATATATTTTTTTGATTATTAAGCTCGGCTAACACCGTACAGATATCTCAACATCCATCCACACACATACACACCCTATTTCCTCGATTCTAAGACGCACCTTTTTTCCCGATTTTCACATATCTGAAATCGAGGTGCGTCTTAGAATCGATGTTTTAAAAAACATTTTCTCCATTCAGGAGAGGTCTCATGTCATCGGAGGACAAAGCGGACGGCAGTGGCAGGAGAGGTCCCACGTCTGCAGATGGTTGAATATGGACAGGCGGCAGGAGTGCGGCAGGACAGGTCCCAAGTCTGCAGGTGAATGAAGATAAGAAGACGGCGGGCGGCGGCAGGAGATCATAATAGCATGAGAGCTGAGCAGGAGCCGAGCGGCATAGGGGAACGGCTTGGGAGGTGCACACTTTAACCGGAATTCAGACACCTGTCAATTTCCGGTGTTACAGTATGCACCTCCCAAGCCATTCCTCTATGCCGCTCGGCTCCTGCTCAGCTCTCCTGCTATTATGATCTCCTGCAACCGCACGCCCACCCGCTGTCTTCTTATCTTAATTCAAATGCAGACTTGAGACCTGTCCTGCCACCGCACACCCGTCCACTGTACATCTTCAACCGTGGAAACTCCCCTGCCGCCACCGTCGGCTTCATCCTCCGCTGACATGGGACCTCTCCTGAAACATGGTAAGTGAAAAAGTAATTTTCCTCGGTTGTAAGGGCCAAATCGATGGTGCATCTTAAAATCTATGAAATACGGTGTGTATATATATATATATATATATATATATATATACAGTGTTCGACAAACCTATACATTTGCTCGCCCCGGGCGAGTGGATTTAACCCCCGGGCGAGTAAATATTGGCCCAAGCAGCACACGTTTGGTACTAGGTGGCGAGTAGATTTTTTTGTGTGGCGAGTAGATTTTTTGGTGATTTGTCAACCACTATATATATATATATATATATATATATATATATATATATATATATATATATATATAAAAACAAACATCACAGCTTGCACTCAATGTACTGGTTCATATAGACAGGTGCTAGTCTCAAATAATAGAAAAACAACATTACCATTCTCTCGTCCGGTAAAGAAAGACTGCACTCGGTTCAGTAATCATGAAAACCTGTATTAGGCATCTGAATAGAAAAGATAAGTCACCCAATCCGACGTTTCGGTCCTGGAATAGGCACCCCCTTGAGAAAGGTCCTATTCCAGGACCGAAACGTCGGATTGGGTGACTTATCTTTTCTATTCAGATGCCCAATACAGTTTTTCATGATTACTGAACCGAGTGCAGTCTTTCTTTACCGGACGAGAGAATGGTAATGTTGTATATATATGTATATATATATATATATATATATATATATATATATATATAATATATATATATATATATATATATATATATAAATAAACATGCCTGTTTATTTTAGCTACATTATCATATCTCGTCCTGGTTTCTTATAAGGATATTCTACGTATTTATTCCACAGGTGTTAGACATTTAACCACCTGTTGTCTCTGATTTGCGTCTTTTGTATTTTGTCTTTTTGTATGCCATTGGTGTTGTGTACATCCATTACATTACGGCAGCACTCATTTTATACCATTTAACTATTGTTGATAATTAGTTTTGCGCACCTCATTTTTCTCTCTCTCATTTATATGTATATGTATATATATAATATGATATATTATAGATGTAAAAAGATCATTTTATTATTAATAATCTTGTCTACCTCAAAATGTCAGTATCCCCAATCCCAGATAATCACAGGGTCATGTCCATAAAAGAAAAGCTACAGGCAACATGGAAGGAAAAAAAAAGGAAGGTTTCCATTTGTCTTCAGCCAGACTAGCAGTAAGCGAGTTTCTCAGCTGCCTTTACCTGTAGTTACAGGGCACGCAGAGAGCAGCCAGCACAGCCTCGCAAGGAATGTTACTGAAGATATATAGACATTGCAACCATTAGTATGTTCATAAATTCTTTAATGCTGTAACAAATGCTCCCAGAAGGCTGGTTCTTCTTTCATTTTATAGCATTCGACAAACAGTTACTCCAGTAAAGCTCAAGGCTGGGTAAATTTGTAGAAACACTAATAAATTCTGAAGGAGATATGGAACTTTGCTATGATCACAGAGACACAATATATGTTGATTTAAACATATCTTGGTACCTTAGTTACAGAACCCTTAAATTGTCAGATCTCTCTAGCGTATGTGAATTTATGACACACGGGTCGGTATCCAAATGTTTGATCAGTTTGACAGATTATGTAAATCAATTGCTGAATTAGGCCAATTTTACATATTCATTTGTCATTTCTGATCCCCCTACAATGAGCATAGCAAAAGTGGATATCTGATATGTTCACATGGCTAACAGCCAGTTATGGAAACAATAAACCTATAAGAATAAAATATCCTTGTTTCTAAAATGGTTTTTAGGAAAATTGAACTACTATTTAATTATAGCTCAAAATAGACTTTTCATCTAAGTACACACACTATATAACTATAGATATACAGATATACAGTGTGTGTACTTAGATAAAAAATGTCTAAGTACACACACTATACAGATACACACCCATTATATAGGTGTATATAAAATCTCTCTACAAAAAAGCACAATAGAAGATAATAAAGAGGGAACCGTCGGGGTGCAGAACACAGCAGCGGAGGTATCCGACGGCAGGACGCCTTCTACAGGCGCCACACCTGATTGCTTTAATCTGTTCATTCGGGACTGCTGCATCAAGTGCTGTGGGGATTTAAAGACTCAACAGACACATCAGAGGATGTGCTAACTTTAACAGTCTCTTTAGATTGTGAGTATTGATTTGGCTTATGCCCTTTTTTATTCTCATCTATTAAAACACACCACCTATTGGAGGCACTTGATTTTTTTTTGTGGAAGGACACTAGCAGCATACGCCAAATAGTGGATTCATGTGGACTTTTTAACTTTGTGGGTGTTTTTGTTCATCCAGTGTAGACTAATGCTTATGCCTGCATTGCATTTATGTAACTGCAGCCAGGCATAGATACTAGATGATTACAAGTACATTTGTATATTAATCTCACTGCACAGTACACAACAGAACAATACAGTACAGTGGTATAGACTTGAGCGCGCATTCTCTCGCTCGCTCTTGAAAAACCCACTTGGCCATTTGTGCAGCACGAGTGGAAAATTGCAGTGATATGAGGAGCAGAAAGACCGCAGCTGCTGAATAAACTCGTCAGGCGTAGAGCCGCCAATCACCGTTCTGCTTCACCAAGTCATTCTCCATAATGCCTTTGAGTAGCACTATACAAGGCCCAGGGGTGGTCACACTAGAGACAAATAACTTGCGTGAACAAAATACAGCAACCAAGGGGTTCACTTTCATTTTAAAATTACCGATTTGTCTATGTCTCCTGTTAGAGTACCTGTGTCGCCATGGTGCCTGCATTAATGGGCCAATAAAACAATAAAAACAAATATGTTTATAAGTGAGGTGACTGAGGACCGTGTACCAGAGAGTTAACCTGATCTGGCCATGGTATCTTCAAATGGGCATCAAAAAAATTCCTGGGTCCTCCCTGGTTGGTATTGAAGCTAGTAACTTTTTGTTGAGATTAACTGCATTTTCAGACACATTTTGCTACATTGGCTTTTTGTGTTACATATTTTTCTAGTAACAGGGAACAGAACACTCCTGAGGGTAAAATGTCAAATAATTTTTGGTGTTGGAAGCGTAATTGGTGTAATGTGGTGGTTTTGGGGGAGTTACTGCTAATTTTTAGTGTCCTGCAGGGAGGTAGGTGAGTCAGCTGGATAGCTGGATATTAACAACCCCTTTCACATACACAGTCACACGCACACGTGACAACAGTGATTGACAGCTCAGTTTCCAAAGATCTTTTTCAGCAGCCGTGGTCTTCCGTGCGGTGGATGAGTGGACTTCACTTCATGATTCCGATGCACAAATACAATTTGTGGTTACAGTCCCAATGTTTCACTACAAAGTTTGGCACATCAAAGTGATTGAAGGTGAAGATAGTCCAGCAAAGTATTAATCAGGATGCATATGTAGTGCTGCTTCCCTTCCCTCCCCCCTCCCCCCCCTAGGAGATCTTGCTAAAACTACAGGTGTCTTGGTGCTTGTTACCTGTGAAGGTTCAGGAGAGACGAGCGTCCGCGATCGTAAGGGGAAACAGGACAGGCTTTAGGTTATCCTTCAGTCTCTTCTCATGCTGTCAGCCCCTCCAGTTAAAGCAGGTTCCAGGTGTACTGGAGACAGTCCCCACCATGACAGTCTTCAAGCATACCTCTACCCAATAGACTGTAACTTAGGCAGAGGTATATAAAACAGGATCCTTTATTTGTAGCAGTCACTGCAGTTATTACAGTGTATGCATAGGGTTTTAGGATAGGTCTCAGACCTCTGGATGGTACCAGCCTTCTTGCTGTCTTGAAGCCTAGTCCTCTGCAGATCTTGGGCTGCAGTCTGCCCCAGGAGAGAGACCAAAACTGCATGTCTCTACCCCAGGAGGGGGAGACCGCAGCTGCCTATAATTTAGAACACTTCCTCCCGAAAGCACAGAGGGCGAGGGCACAAGGTCTGCACCATGTTTGGCTGTACACAGACCCAGTTCACCTCCACCCCTTTCACTCAGAGAGGCAGCATGAGAGGGGGTGGGGGGGTGGGGGGTAAACCCCACAGGATAGCCTGACACTGCCTGTAGCTATTAGGACTTACGTGACAGGAGGTAGAAAGTATAACCTGGACCAACCATGGCTACACATATAACATACAAAAACAGAACTTGCACTGACCCAGTGTTAATAACTTCATCATCAGGTACAATACACAAACAGAAACATTTAGATCAGACCAGCACTCATACAAATATAAATCAAAAACACATGCTAACTCGTTAGTTGGAAAAATGTATTTATTACACTAAGTACATTTACAAAAATCAATATGATCACGGCAAATAACTTAACAAAAAGTCTAATAGCAAGTTTAAAGAGGTACCTAGTCACCACACGGATCTCCGAAGCAACACCAATGTTTCAGGGCTTCCTTGCCCTTTCCTCAGGCTTGTAAACTTGCTATTAGACTTTTTGTTTAAAACCAGAGACAGAACATGAAACACAGACAGAGCTCAGTGCACATCCAGTGAAACTTATACACGGTACAGTGCCTAAATATATATGTATAGATATCTATTAAATAAAATGGTCTTTTAGTTGAACATTTTGGCCAAAGTGTTGTAAGCCCCTGAACTAAAAGACCATTTTATTTAATAGATATCTATACATATATATTTAGGCACTGTACCATGTATAAGTTTCACTGGATGTGCACTGAGCTCTGTCTGTGTTTTATGTTCTGTCTCTGGTTTTAAATATATATTGCCATGCTCAGTAGCACTCCTCTGTGACACTTATATGCTTATATATGTTGTGGTTATTTGGGGGGGTTCAATATGAGCTTGCAGATGTCTTGTATGTATTAGACTTTTTGTGAAGTTATTTGCATTGACTACAGTATATTGATTTTTGTAAATGTACTTTTATGTAATAAATTCATTTTTTCAACTAATGAGGGAGCGAGTTTTGATTTATATTTTTATGAGTGCTGGTCTGATCTAAATGTTTCTATTAATCTGGAAGCAGGCACCAAGAGGGTTAAGAGGGTTAAGATGATTAAATCGTCTGGTCTTCTCATATTCAGTGCATCCCTTATGAACAGTGGTTACTGCATAAGTGGTCCTGATGAGACAGGAGAGAGGTTCAGAAACCAAGTACATGCAGTGGCACAACTATGCCCTACAACAGGGATGCTCAACTCAGTCCTCAAGACCAACCAACAGGTCATGTTATGAGGACTGGTCACTGATTGAGCCACTTGTGCTGAAGCAGGGATATCCTGAAAACCTGACCTGTTGGGGGGCGTCTTGAAGACTGGAGTTTAGCACCCCTGCCTTACAACATGCTCACATCAGTGTCCCAGACTTCGTTATTCTAAATGGGTTAAAAAAAACAAAAAAACCCCACAAGTTTTCAATTATAATTGTGGAGTCATTTATAACACTTCAGGACGGGTGGGGTGATAAACTAAAATCCGACCCGGTGATGGGAAAGTGGTGGTTTAAAAAAACAAACAAAAAAAATAAAAAAAAACAAAGTTTGGATGAAATTTCACGGTGGACATTTGTGAAGCTCAATTTAATTTTTTTTTAAATTCCTGGAAAGTATAACATGACCAGGTTACAAAGGGTTTCTAGGAGAAGGCGAGCGTGACATACGCACGGACACATTCACATACAGCACATAGTATTAGTCAGTAGAGAGGCAGCTCCTTCACCAAAACGTGCCTCTGTGTAAATTGGAGACCAGGTGGTAATGTTGGGAACCAGTTGTCATTTTTGCAAAGCCAGAGAACATTTATTGAAATCTCCATGGCTTAGAAAGACGCTTTATACTGATAAGTAAAGATGAGCAGATAAACTGGTTATTGCTTCACATTGGAACTTTTTTCTTCCCCAAAAGGGAGTTACAATTGTATTGCAACTATGTCCAAACAAGCAATGCGTGTTTAATATAATGGTGAAGGTCATTCGGAGACATTTAAATATTGTACTGAACAGGTACCCAGTACAAATAATCCATTGCTTTTAAGATGTTGAAATGAGACTGTAATAGGGACTTATCCCTGTTAAGAAACTTGCCTCTAATCCAGCAGTGTGCTGGTTAATTGCACACCAGCAATTAACCAATTCCACCTGCCTCATCAGAGCTCTGTGAAATAGTGTCATGTGAGACATAGGAAGAGGATTCCTGAGCTCACAATTGGAGCTGACCCAGGAAGGACAGACCAGAAAGTTCCCTAGTCCACAACTGGGCAGACCTGGGGAACAAACAGATGTCTTGAGCTGCAAAGACACTGCAGGCTGACAGCATGACAAAGGGGACAAGATTTCTAAACCTAAATCCTGACATTGCTATACTGTAGCACAGCGGTGCGCAATCTGTGGGGCGCGACCCCCAGGGGGGGCGCGAGACTGCCGACGGGGGGCGCGGGGTTTACAGAGGCCCCGCGCGCTTCCCGAAGGCACTTAAATTAAGTGCCGGGGGAGCTGCAGGGCCTCTGTAAACCATACTTACCCGTGGCTCCGGCGGCTTCCTCCCGGCGTCGCCATGGCAACGCGGCGTCAAAATGACGCTGCGAGGTCATGTGACGTCACGTTGCTATGGCAACGTGACGTCATTACGCCGGTGCGAGGGTAAGTTGGGGTTGGGGGGGGGCGCGGGAGTGAGGGGACAGCCGGCAGGGGGGCACAGGGAAAAAAGTTTGCGCCCCCCTGCTGTAGCACACAAGGGTGCGGACCCAGGAGAGCAGAGAGGCCTTCCCCTACAGCTACAAGATACAGATCAGACTTTCTTATGGGACTGTTATATATCTGTATATATATTTGGGCTGGTAATTAGCTTAGCTAACCACGCAGTTAGAGAGGGCTGGACTACATGTGTAGATATTCTCCAAAGTGGAGTAGGTTTTCTTTTGCTTATTTTGAATATTTTGCTGGGTTCAAGGGCAGGCGCAATAAAGCCTAATTTAAGTTTCACTTTAAACAGTCTCCATTGTGTACCTCTGCACATGTCTCTTACAGAGACCAATGAAAAACATCATCACTTCACACCAGATTTCAGCTATAGCCAATGTCTATTTTAACCCTTCCCTTTGCCTACTCTCCACTCCTCTAATTATGTGCTGTCAGATCATATAACAGGGAAGCAGTGTACACGGTCCCATCCCATCTCTTGCTTAACTTGAGCATTAACAAAGATCACCCTGTGTGTGTATGGGTGGCAAATGTTTCTCTCTGCCAGCACATTCCAGATCTCCCAAACTTGCCTCTCCCTTGAGCTTTGCTTGTGAATGAGCAGAGTAAAAGTGGCCCATTAGCATGCACTCTCACTGCTACCTCAAGGTCAATCAAAAGGCCATCTGATAGAATAAAAACTGTGTGTGCGTGTATATATATATATATATATATATATATATATATAAATAAAATTTCAAAGCTCAACTCTTTATAGCGCACACAAAAAATGTCCCAAAATATACGATAAGCAATAATTTTATAGCAGATGGATAGTAGATCAATGCAAGCGAAGAGAGAATCCTACACTGATCAGGACGGAGTTGGAAAGCATTTCTCAAAGGACATCAAGAGACCCTGCAAAAAAACATCTTACACTTTTTTTTATTATTAAAGAATTAGAAGAAACGTCGCCTTTCGTTTTGACACTCAGAAAATCACGGTGTCAGGTTTGTTCTGCAGACTGCAAACCCGTACATCCTGTTACAGGAAACGTAAGCCAATCTATAAACACCCCGTAAAATATAAGCAGGTATCTCTAGAGGGCTACAGTTTAAAAATAATTAAAATGAATTAATGGGGAAATTACAAAAACGTAAAAACAAATATATTTCATAAACTGAGTAGCACCTTAAAGGGGCAGTTGCACCGAGGACTCAAGTGAACCAAGAGCATGTTTCATAGGTTACATGGACACCTACAAGAATTTGTTATTATTTTGTAAATGGTTAACATTTCCATGGAAAAAAGTGCTCTCAAATCTTAACCAACTTCATTTTCTTATTTTTTTTGGTTCCAAGATTGTTTTTCCAGTCTTCAACATAACAGACACATCTTTATTTTGTTTTTCTTCCTGGTTGCAAATGATGATGATGTCGCTATTCGTAAAACCGAAACATAAGTATCTGACGTGCCTGCATCCAACGGAATGGGAGAAAGCCAAAACAGCCATTTCTCACAAAGAGACCGATGAGTAAAACAGTTACTTTATGGGTAATTACATCTCTCCCAGGAAACCTAGTACACCAAGTTGTTTAAAATAGCAACAATAAAAAAACGTAATCCCCTGCATGTTTAACCCTTTGGGTGCCCCAGGACGTAGTCACAACATGATGGGGACAGGCACATAGTGACTGCGTCACGCCCTACTGAAGTTTTTTTGCCAATTACATTGCGCGGCAGGACGCGATCTGACCGCCAGTGAGGAAACGGAGGATCCCTCCTTTTCCTCCAAAATGCCCCCCCGCGATCATGTTAACGACAGTGGAAGCAGTTACATGACTTCATTGTGCTGGAGGGGCCAAGGCACTCTGACACGCACGACCCCTTTGTCACTCAAAGGGTTACGTGACCTCAGTGGTATTCAACTCTTCAGTGTATGCCCCCTTAGGCTGAGGACCCGCTGCGGTGCGCGGCCGCGTACACGTCACTTACCAGCTCGTGACGTCCTCCTGAGCCGGCCACAGTCCCCCCTCACTGCAAGGCTCACTACGCGCTGTGACGCGTCAGGCGCCAGGGGATGCAAGAGGATTGTGATCCCGAGCGGTGACCCGTCACGAGTTGCGCTGGTGAGCCTATCAGCATCGAGGGCTGGAGCTGTCAGAGCTCTCCCCACCTCCAAAAGGTAGGGGGGGAAGTGTGTGTGTATACCTCCCAGACCCACAACCCCCTCCTCCCCCCTGCGGACCCACAACCCCCCCCACAACCCCCCCCCCCCCCCACAACCTCCTTCACCCCTCTCCCCGGGCTCAATGGCCGCGCCGAGAAAGTTCACTGCAGATCGCGGCGCAGTGACTTGCGCGCGTGCAGTGGATCCTCAGCCTAAGGCCTTGGCCATGTTACTTGCTTGCTGGCGGAAGCGCGCTGACGCGCGCTCCTGCTCAGCACTGAGCTCCTACAGCCGCAATTAGAGTGGCTTTAGTAGGGGCTTGCCTACGCTTCCGCAAGCGCGCGGAAGCGTATGTCTTAGGGAATTTAAAATTTCACTGCGCCTCAGCGCACCTCAGCACGCCAGCAGGGAGCCTGGCCGAGGCCTAAGGAGTGACTATTGTACTTCCACCATATATACATAGATAGAAGGAGCTGTGCAATCGGACCAGTCCAATAGCAGAGGTATGGAGTCTTTCCAGACTTTTAAAAGGTTAATACATCTGTTTTGTTTTTTTTATATACATTTCATAACAAAAAGAGCCACATGTCTGGAAGTTGCCAGTTACTGTTTACTTGTGGAGTTAGAGTCCAACATCAGCTGGATGGCACAAGGCTCGGTTATAACATCGCAAGCAAACAGGGACAAGTCCTTATATAAAACTGCATTGCGTGTGCAGGAGTCTGGCCGAGTCCATACAAGGACAGGCCGCGCTGAGCCGTGCGGACGCTCAGCGCTGAGCCCCTGCATCCTCAATGAGGATGCCTTGAGAGGGGGCTCGCGCGAGCGTCCGCGGGCGTGCAGAGGCTTTGGAGTTTTCAGCCGAGCGCCAAGCTGTTTTTCAGCGCGCTGTCGGCTGAAAACCTCCAATGAGAGTGGGGCTGCGTCAACGTCACGGCGCCGTGACGTAGGCGCCGTGACGTCGACGTCAGTGCGTCGCGGGCGATTGGCCCAGCGACGTCACTGCCCCGCCTCCCTCAGTCTCCCCCCACCTCCGATCGCGGACGCTGGCTCGCCTGTATGTGTGTGGAATCGCACAGCTTCTGCAGGCGAGCTTCAGCGTCCGCGCGGTTCATCCCGGCTCCCCCCCTCTATGGCCCGGGCCTAAGAAAGTCACTTTCAAACTGCAAGCACAGACCCCCTGTGCCAGCACTTAAAGTGTCAATCCAAGCAGGTGACTTTTTTTTTTCTTTACATAGAATTGAAGCAGGGGGTCTCCGGAGCTGAGCCCCATTAATTTCAGCTCCAGGGGCCCCCTGCTTCAGAGATACTTGCCTCCAAAGGGGGTCCCTGAATCTCTTTGCTTTTCTAATTCCCGCACCGTGCAGGCCAAGAGGCAGCCGTGATGTCATCAGTGCGGCTTCTTATTGCCCCAGGTGACGTGGGAGCTTTTAAAAGCAAAGAGATACCGGCACCCCGGTCGGAGGCAAGAATCTCTGGAAGCAGGGGCCCCTGGAGCTGAAATTAATGGGGTTCAGTTCCGTAGACCCCCTGCTTCAATTCTATGTTAAAAAAATTAAATTCGCAAAAAATAAATAAAATCACCCACTTGAAATTCTCCTTTAACGAGTATACAGAAATAAAATATTTACCAGCAAACATAGATGGAAATATGAATCTTGTTTTTATGCGAGTCCTCGCCTGCTTATATAGCTTGTAACCAGTTTTACCCCCTGCACAGGCCGAGCGGCGTGTCACAAGCTCACATAAAACAATTATGAAGTGTGAGACTTGCTGTCCCAGCATCTTAACAAGACCACTCCTCTGTTTTGCACCTCAGCCTGCAAAATGTAAACAAGCTGAATAAGAGGAAGCGCATATGAAAGAATTAACTGGCTATAAGCCACTCCTGCAAGAATGATCGTGTCTCCAGCGGTTCAGAGAAGTCATTGTTTCTTGTTGCAAGGTTTCCATTGCAAATAAAAATACCCCTTGTGAGCACATTCACATGTCTGCAAAACTGCCTTTTCCCCATTATCTCTCAGCATACAGCGCTGCAGCTAGGGATTCTGGGAAATTACATGCCAATGAGCACACAGTTTCTATTCAAAGACAGCACGAGTAGACATTGCCCGGCATTAGGACAACATAAATCAGTAAACAGTAAATACTCTACATGCTGTAGAGATTATAAGATTAGACTGTAAACCCTTTGGGGCAGTGTAAGATATGTGTGCAGAGGTATGCAAAATGGGGGCCGTTTTTAGGGTGAAATTAATATTAGGCTTTATTGCCTGTTCCTTTAAATAACACAGCAAACAAAAATATACATAAAACAACAAACACCTATCCCTGTGTAAGTGCTAACTCGCTCCCCAGTCCCTATCTATAAGACTGGGGGGGGGGGGGTGAAAGCCCCTTACCAGTATACCACCCCCAAAGTCTCAGCGGTACCTTAAGGCAGATGGCCCTTCAGGTCAGTGGTGTCTGTGTGTTGAAGGGTTCAGCCTCTGGTTCCTGGGTCCTGTGTCCAGGAAAAGAGGTCTGGTCCACTTCTGTTTTCAATGCCCAGTTCTTCGGTGCACTCAAGACCTCTTTCCTCTTGTCAGCACCTTTGCACAGTGAGGAAAATCTCTTTCCTGTGTCTCACATGACACTCCTTCACAGAGCTCTCTTTAGGCAGGTGGAGTCTGGCCAATTGCCTGGCTGCACTTAACCAGCTCCCTGCTGGATTTAGTGGCAGTTTCTTCAACAGGGATAAGTCCCTGTTACAGGCAGTTACTCATTTTCCTAATGTTTACTTTTATGCCTGAAGCGCTTGATTCTATTAGGTCTGCTATTATGTCCCGTGTATTACTGCTGTAACGCGCTATGTACATGGATGGTGCTATACCAATAAAGATATGCATACATGTTAAACAGCATAGTTGCACATATAGCAAAGCTGGTGAACTAAAGTAGCCAGCTCCTGCATTCCTATGAATGTATTGACACCAAAATCGACCATTGAAACAGGAGAATGGAAAATCCCATGTAAAATCTAGTGCAAGCTATTAGTGATCCCGGGCAAGTGACTTGACCTTTCTGTGTCTCAGGACCACAATGTAGCCTGTAAGCTTACGCAAAGAGATGCATCACATGCCGTGTACATTCAGAGTTTTATATAAAATGCCGTTTACAGTAAATAAAAATACCACTTGTGGCGAAGCAATTACCGGTATCTGATAATTATTCATTAGAACCTAAACAATGCTCAAGCACTTCACCCAAATTTACTAAACAGTGCGATGTCACAAGGCCCATTTAGTTGAATAAGGTGCGTGAAGGCCTAGTCCCGCTAAATAAATATGGCGCTTACACTTTTAAGACCACAGACTTTACAATTTGTCACTGCGAAGATGCAGCTGACAGCATGAAAAACAGCTCTGGTGGATGAGCTGAAACGTCGTTGTATCTATATATTTTTTTTCTTACGTCTTTACATACATATATAGGATAAGGATCTGTCATCTAAATTTAGCATAGGTTGAACTTGATGGACATTTGTCTTTTTTCAAGCTCATCTACTATGTAACTACGTGGTCGTGGTGTTTTAAAACGCAACTAACCCTAAAAGAAAGAAAAAGAGAGAATACGCAGAGAACAAGGCAGCAGCAGCAGCAGCAGGTGAATGATTACACTGTCACCTTGAGGCATTCTGTAGCGAAACTTTCACATCTACATCTCATTGTAAACATTTACATTGTCAGCACGTCCAAAGTGCACAAAAAAGCGCGACAGGTTAAACAGTTATAGTATAGCCCTTTTTCTTCTTCTGATGAAGATGCAAAAATAGATACCCTCGATTAGCACAGAAATGTGGCTGCAGCATCAACAGGCAAAAATGACTTTAAGTCACCAGTAGAGATGAGCGAATTGGGATTTAAAGGACACCCCCGAACCTGAGCAATACGAGACAAATGTAGTCACTAGCATTGCGCTAAACGTGCAGAGCTTTCAAACTCACTCATCACTAAATATTATTAGGGTTTACTGTGTGTGCCACTTAACTCATTTCTTGCTGTTCGGAAGTCACAATGTTTTGTTTTTAATTAAATCCAGGTTAGAACAAAACATATTAAGGGGAGGAGGGAGAGTGTGTGTGTTGCAGCTCCCTGGCACGAGTTTAAAGAAAATAGCAGATTAGTTGTAACACAGATGAAGGAAAACTTCCCCAAGGTTCCCACTTCCTCTGCCCTTCCCCCACTAAGATAACACTCAGAAGGAATACCATTCTACTACTAGATCAAGTGACACCACGGAGATTGCCAGGTTATGTGGCAGCTGTACACGGGTTTATTATTTGATTTAAAGACCTGCCGTGCAGAATCGCTCAGCTCAGCCAGAAACTGCATGTAACCCCGTCCCTGCTGGAGGGGTCTGAAAGGGGTAAAGCTCCCACACCAAAGACCTTGCCGAAATGAAGCACTGCTGTACATATTGATGCAAGACTTGTATGCTGGGAATAGCTGCACAATTACAAATCAAATACATAACTTGGACAGGATACTGCCACCCTGTGCCCCATATACTAAATAAATATATATATATATATATATATATATATATAAATATTTATATATATATTACCTGCTTTGTGTCAGGGATTCCCCGTGCAGAATGTCAAGAATATTTAGCATTCCACTGTACATTGGCAACCACATCATACACTTATACAGTTCAACCTCTGCAGCACGGAAGGGATTACAGCAATAATCATAGAAAACAAAATCCCCTTTAACATTTCACACACAACACAAAAACAAAGAGCACTTACCTCACTCAAATCCACGTTAGTCTCGTCGTCCACATATTTAATCCCCATTCCAGCATTCATGATTACTGCCTGCAGCGTCTGCCCGTTTGTCTCCAGCTTGCAATGCCTTCTTGCCTTTATGGCACACACATTGTGGTGCTCCCAGCACCTCTCAGCTTCTCCGCCTGTATTGCACACATTGCTTGCAGCAAGCCTTTCGCAGGCACAACTTTTACAAGTATGTCATATAGAAGAAGAGGCAGAGCTTACACACACACACGCGCACACGAAAAGCTGATGGTGAGCCTGCAGGGATCTGACTTGCTGGGTATGTGTTATAGAAAGGCATGCACTTAGACTGACTGCACAGCAGCACACCAACAGGACTTATGATCTGCCAAAGGATGAGAGGCTTAAATCCATGTACAAAGCAGGGCTGCAGCTGTGCCTTGCCTCTAGTTGTGAGCTGGCCTCTCTGTAGCTTGCGCTGAGGACACCTCCCCCTAAAGGCTCACTGTGAAGTGTGCTTGGGTCCAGTCTACCACTTCATGGCAATGACCAAGAGCAGTTTGAAATGCACCATAAACTCAACAAATATCCCCCTCTCTCTCCCCTCTCTCATGACCTAGGCATATACATGCAAGGTAAGGAAATATTATAGTGTTAAACAGTTTAACACTATAATGTTTCCTTACCTTGCTTTCCATGTATATGGTCAATCCCTGGGACAGAGGTTGTGTGTCCAATATCTAACCGCTGGGATCCTGTTGCCTAATTGTTTGGAGTGTGTGGAGAGTCCATCGGCACTGCAAGAAGTCCAGTGAGGACTGAAATATTGAGCAGAGTTCATGATCCCATTGTGGATAAAGGCATTTATTTGTCTTTCTAACTGTGAGTGCATATGGTACCATCTAATTGCTGAAAATATTTTGAACATACTACCCTATGTTTGTTCCCCTTTCCTTTCTTCCCTATTTTTTGCACCAAGGTCATTCTTCTGGTATTCACTTTTGCAGCTATTGTGGAGCCGTGGACCTAAACGGCAGCAGGCTTAATAGGGATAGATAGACAATAAGGGTTAACACCTCTCGTTATAAACATATGTTTGTAGTACTGTTTTTTTATGAGAACTAAACCTTGTGAAAGGACACGGAAGGAGAGAATGGCCCTATGTTAACACTCCTAGTTGTGAGATGATGATACATTTAAAATCAATCTTTAATAGATAACAAATATTAAAATAAAGTGGGACTGACTGACAACACACGAGTAACACCGATTCCAATATGGTATATAACTTTTTCCTGCGTAGATATAAAGGGAAGAGTCCAACCTATTGGATAGTGGGTATAATCATACTACAGATAAGGAGTCATCTTTTCTGCAAAAGACCGGTCAAATGGCAATATAAATCCTAATCTGGTGCCATTTTGTTGGGGTGTATCTAAAATCCTAGTAGGATAATTGAAAAGATGGGTAAAGTAAAAACCTCTTAAGACAGATATTGTGACTATTGTTAAACACCGAAGTCTGTCTTATGTGAAAATCCGGGTCAGATCAAATGAAAATACGGTAAGTAAGGCAGAGATTGACTATCCTTTGGCATTCAATGGAATTAATTACCCCAGAGAGCATATACAAAGGTAAGGGTAAAAATTGTGTATGTATCATCTATTACCCCTATAAGAGCATGGGATAAATAAATGCTCTAAAGTAGTGTCATGAACGAATATACAAAGTCACTCGCTATATAGAGGTGACTAGTATAAGCTGAGAGTATTGACCACTAATCATAGAATATAAGCCTGCTTGATCATGGTAGGGCCATTGACAGTATCCCAAGTACGACTTGTGTATGTGGATGGTCTTATGTGGCTCTGCCTACTCCTGTTATTTGGGCTAGTTGCCTGGCAGACTCACCTCAGACTCAGTGGTACATAAGATAATAGTACCTGATAATGAGAGGATTTTGTTAAACCTCTAGTTATATGACATAGCGGGGTAATCCAATATAGGTGTTGGCCCCAACATGAATCATAACACACTGTGAAAAGCAGTTCTATAATAAGGTGGCTGTAAAGGAGTGAGCCGTTTTGGAGATAAGTGACAGCTGAAACTCATATGCACCTCTCTCTATCAGGGCTCTGATGGAGTCCGCATCTCACTGCAGGTTGTACACAAATGTCTCCCTTGCAAGACTCAGGGGGAGCCCGCATGTTGTGGCTAAATGTGTTCAAGTCACTGGTTCTACTCCTTGTAGCACTTCTGACTGCACATAAAAAATCTCCCTTGCAAAGCTCAGGGGAGCCTGCATGTAAAACTGCGTGTGTGATTAACTGCTCCCACTCCTAGTCTACCCCGGACTGATCACATAATCTCCCTTGCAAAGCTCAGGGGGAGGCCGCATAAGAAAGCTAGCTATTCGGCTCCCTAATACATACATGTTGTGCAGCAGCTGGTTAGCTGCGGATACTGTATAAATCTCTTGTGTCTTCTCACATAATAGTAGAATCTTGGTTGTCGGCTACTCCGATAAGAGCCACATCCGGATACTCATGGCAGACCAGAACGTCATGGCACAGCACACCAACGGCCGTTTCGCGTCCTGATGACGCTTCAAGGTTGCAACGCTCCTCGGAGGAAGCACAGCTGATCTACCCCTCCGTTGTCAAGGTGACGAATACATCACAGCCAATGACCAATCAAATGCTTTCTCACCGATTGAGTGTAAAAGCATGAATTGTGATGTGTAAATCTGGTGTATATGGTGGCAAGTCTACTTCATGTGAGTGAGACCATGATGAAAGATGAGGTTTAATAAAAATGAGAACTACGTTTAATTGATATGCTCCAAAACTAAGAATATGTTATTATAATAATAATTGCGGGAATGCTGCATAGTAATTATCATGATGGAGAAGGAGGGGGGGTGGCTATTAGTATGTCTAAGAAGGTAAATATGTCCTTCTTAGGGGTATTTGGAACACTGAAGATGTTCCTAAAGACATGATAAACCCCCATGTAGGACAGTCAGAGATAAGAATGGGATAAGCTGTTCTCTAAGCTCATAAAGCATACTGTACTAGTGAATAAATGAAGGGAGAAAAGACAAAACCCACATTTATGCCTTGTGGTGAGAGGGTGCCAAGAGTGTATATCCATTTGGATTCGCGTTTTAACAATTCTTTATTCCAGTCAGTCCGGGGTAGACTAGGAGTGGGAGCAGTTAATCACACACGCAGTTTCACATGCAGGCTCCCCTAAACTTTGCAAGGGAGATTTTTTATGTGCAGTCAGAAGTGCTACAAGGAGTAGAACCAGTGATTTGAATACATTAGCCACAACATGAGGGCTCCTCCTGAGTCTTGCAAGGGAGACATTTGTGTACAACCTGCAGTGAGATGCGGACTCCATCAGAGCCCTGATAGAGAGAGATGCATATGAGTTTCAGCTGTCACTTATCTCCAAAACGGCTCACTCCTTTACAGCCACCTTGTTATAGAACTGCTTTTCACAGTGTGTTATGATTCATGTTGGGGCCAACACCTATATTGGATAACCCCGCTATGTCATATAAGTAGAGGTTTAACAAAATCCTCTCATTATCAGGTACTATTATTTTATGCACCACTGAGTGAGGTGAGTCTGCCAGGCAACTAGCCCAAATAACAGGAGTAGGCAGAGCCACATAAGACCATCCACAAGTCGTACTTCGGAAACTGTCAATGGCCCTACCATGATCAAGCAGGCTTATATTCTATGATTAGTGGTCAATACTCTCAGTTTATACTAGTCACCTCTATCTAGCGAGTGACCTTTGTATATTCGTTCATGACACTACTTTAGAGCATACACTATTTTTACCCTTACCTTTGTATAAATTCTCTGGAGTAATTAACCCCATTGAATGCCAAAGGGTAGTTAATCTCTGCCTTACTTACTGTATTTTCATTTGATCTGACCCGGATTTTCACATAGGACAGACTTCAGTGTTATCCTACTAGGATTTTACATACACACCCCACAACAAAATGGCAAAGATTAGGATTATATTGCCATTTGAACGGTCTTTTTCAGACGAGATGACTCCCTTATCTGTAGTATGATTATACCCACTATCCAATAGGTTGGACTCTTCCCTTTATATCTATGCAGGAGAAAGTTATATACCATATTGGAATCAGTGTTACTCGTGTGTTGTGTCAGTGAGTCCCACTTTATTTTAATATTTGGTTATCTATTAAAGATTAATTTAAAATGTATCATCATCTCACATATCTAGGAGTGCTAACATAAGGGCCTTTCTCTCCTTTTCACAAGGTTTAGTTCTCATTTATCCCAGCCCCAGCACCCAGTTTCTCTTAGTGACTGTTGCAGTAGTGGATCTCCTATCCTCCCTTCCCCTTGTACCTATTCTGTATTTTATGGTTTAATTGTATAGATAATTGTTTAAGGTTATGCCGTTTCTTTATAACAAAACAAAACAAAAAAAACATATATATAGCAGAGTCCCCCTCCTTATCTCCGGTCTGGGGGAACTGCTCAGCTGGTTAGCCAGGCTGTGGAGCTCAACGAGATCGGGGAGAAGTGGCAGCGGCCATTTTGGATTTGGCACGCGTGTGCAGTTGCGGCCGGAGCGGCAGCCACCTTGAAATGGCTCCAAGAGCAACTAGAGACAAGTACCAGAAGGCCTTGCAGGAAAAGGCACGAGCAGCCATCTTGGGACTCGGGATAGCCTCCGAGGGACCAGGAAGGATAGTCAGTCCTGACGGAGGCAGCAAGGGAGGAGGTAGTGTCCAGGGAGCTAGTAAGCCCCTGGACTAGGCCAGTCTTCCACGCAGGCCCCAGTTAGCTTCCCCAGCACAGTAGAGGAATGT
This sequence comes from Ascaphus truei, assembly GCF_040206685.1. Lineage (NCBI taxonomy): Eukaryota > Metazoa > Chordata > Amphibia > Anura > Ascaphidae > Ascaphus > Ascaphus truei. Next base: position 224,148,108 of record NC_134483.1, on the reverse strand, counting down.
TGTAGGGTCTGCCCTTGCCCAGTTATAACCTGTAGTGTTAGGCTGCAGCGGAGCAGGACGCCAGACAGCGTGGAGTTCCTCCAGACGGAGACTCCACCACGTGTGCAGGTCTACAGGACAGACATCATCCAGGACTCTAAGGTGTGAGGGGATTTGTGTTGGAGGCCCCGCTACGTGGGATCCGCTTCAACTCACCACGCCAAGCAGCACCTGGGTACTCCAGTACCCAGATACCCAACGTGCACCTACATCCACAGGAGGTATCGCTACCTCACATTTGGGAGGGAACTGGTGGGACAGGACACTAGGGGTATTGGTGCCACAGCACCCTCGGTGGTTCCCCCAAAGTACTAAGTGTTGGGTCACTGGGGTTATACTGTGGGTACAGTTGTTATATGTGTTAGTAGGTGTATACAGTAAACCTTAGTTACGTACATTGTGTGGTGTCTTATTCTTTACTGTGTATTGGTTCCTGTGAGGGGTTATCCCACAAAAACACTGGGATCCCTCATAGGTGGAGGCGCTGCACTGCAAGGAGAAAGAGCTCACCCCAGGCTCCCATAGGTGGAGGCTTAGGCTTCCTGTGAGCAAACAGGTATAGCAGCACGCGTAGTTGCCGTGTAGTTCCCTTATGCATAGGGAAAGGGGGCTATATATATATATATATATGTATATAGATGGGACAGCCCTGCGCTTAACCTTAAACTTTTTTCTGTCAGGTTTCAGTGCATGGTTGTGTGATCAAAACCAGCTGTCCTGCTGCTGGAGGGGAGGTACTTGAGTTGTGACACAACAGAGGGAGAAGGAGGAATGCAGTCCACAGCTCATTTGGGAAATTAAGGCATCTTCAAGAGGACTCAGAATGCAATAGTGTAGTAACGTTTCTGTACTTGAACACAGAGTAGTAGACTTTCTGGCAATGCTACACACAAAGCAATGCTAGCTACAGTTACCTACCAATCAAATAGATATTTAGTTGTTTATTTTTGACCATATTCAAGTGAACAAGTGGTTACATATGACAAGCAATGAAAAGCACCAAACGTGTAGAAATACTCGCCGAGCGGTCTCTGAGACACTACATTGAGACTGCAATGCAGACTATTCAAATTGTAAACAGTGCCTTAAGCCAGGGGTGTGCAAATTGGAGGGCGCGAGATTGTCTAGGGGGAACGGAGATTATAGAGGCCCTGCGCGCTTCCCGAAGCCCTTTAAATTAAATGCCGGGGGCGCGACGAAGGCCTTGGTAAACTTCTCTTACCTTGGCTCAGGCGGCTTCTGGAGACGCGTTGCCATGACAATGCGGCGCAAATGACGTCGCTGGGTCATGTGACACCATGGCAACGTGACATCAAAATGCCGGAGCCAAGGTAAGGAGGGGGTAGGGGGGCACAGGGGGAAAAGGGGGAAAAGATTGTGCACCCCTGCCCTAAGCCTTTCACATTTGAGTTGCACGTATGTAAAATAGTTACATAGTTACATAGATGAATAGTTGATGAGGTTGAAAAAAGACATATGTCCATCGAGTTCAACCTATGTTAAACGTAGACGGCAGATACTTCTCCTATATTTGTAATAGTTCTTGAGCATCTTACAATATGCTGCGGTATCACACCTAACACTCAGGTAATAAAACACTGACCAACATAACGAGCAGCCCAGGAATCACTGCCACATTATTACCGACATTATTGCACCCATTGCAGTCCCAATGTTGTAAAATAAAGGCACGTTAAATACCGCCCGGCGGCTGGTCACGTTGTACGCGTCAGCGGTTGTTTCCGCGTCGCCGCGTAAAATCGCTCATTAAATGATGCCCCAACTTTGACGCGTTAAAGGGTGCAGTAACATTGGCTACACGTGCTACAAATTGGCATATCCGTGCTCCTGTACACACCTATGCAAACTAGGGAAATAAAGTAGCTTTAGCCACAGCTCACCATGAAAGGACTAATGTCCGAGATAGGAAACACATGAGGAACCCAGTTATGCACAGGGAGGCCACACAATGCACTCAGTCCGTCATCTTTGCTTGGACTAAAACTGTACAAGGCAAACTAATATTTATAGGAGCTCAATCATGTTGTTGGTAATTCATATTTGGCCTCTAGGGGAAGCACTGTGCTATTATTATTTTTTTGTATCACTTAACCTCTACACTGCCACAAGGGACTGCACCATCTTGCAATGGGTTTCAGGCCTGCCTGGCAGTGTAGGGGTTATAATATAACACAATCCACTTAGTTGCCTCTTACACGGCCATAACTTAGCAACAACAATTACAATCTGTTTGCAATTACACAAAATATATACTCATGCTGAAATTAGTATGGCCCATATTAACTAAGCAGTGCTATTTCCCAAGACCCCTTCTAATGCCAAAAGATGGACCATACGGTATTTTGGGAGGTGTAGAATAGGATCGCTTAGTAAATAAGGCCTGATTTGTTGGGTAACAAAAACATTTTTGATTTTCATTGTGTTCCAACAATTTGTTTTTACGTGCAAATATATTGTATTGTATTGTATTGTATTGTATGTCTTTATTTATATAGCGCCATTAATGTACATAGCGCTTCACAGCAGTAATACATGTGGTAATCCAATAAATAACAGATAATATAAATAACAGATCATGGGAATAACTGCTTTAGACATTAAGGAAGAGGAGTCCCTGCTCCGAGGAGCTTACAGTCTAATTGGTAGGTAGGGAGAACGTACAGAGACAGTAGGAGGGAGTTCTGGTAAGTGCATCTGCAGGGGGCCAAGCTTTATGTGCCATGTGTTCAGAATAGCCACAGTCCTATTCATATGCTTCTTTAAGCAAGTGTGTCTTAAGGTGGGTCTTAAAGGTGGATAGAGAGGGTGCTAGTCGGGTACTGAGGGGAAGGGCATTCCAGAGGTGAGGGGCAGTCAATGAAAAAGGTTTAAGGCGGGAGAGGGCTTTAGATACAAAGGGGGTAGAAAGAAGACATCCTTGAGAAGAACGCAAGAGTCTGGATGGTGCATAACGAGAAATTAGGGCTGAGATGTAAGGAGGGGCAGAAGAGTGTAAAGCTTTAAAAGTGAGGAGAAGAATGGAGTGTGAGATGCGGGATTTGATCGGAAGCCAGGAGAGGGATTTCATGAGGGGAGATGCTGAGACAGATCTAGGAAAGAGTAGAGTGATTCTGGCAGCAGCGTTAAGGATAGATTGTAGGGGAGACAGGTGAGAGGCAGGAAGGCCGGACAGCAGGAGGTTACAGTAATCAAGACGGGAGAGAATGAGGGCCTGAGTCAGAGTTTTAGCAGTCGAGCAACAGAGGAAAGGGCGTATCTTTGTTATATTGCGGAGGAAAAAGCGACAGGTTTTAGAAATGTTTTGAATGTGAGGGGCAAATGTGAGAGAGGAGTCGAGTGTGACCCCAAGGCAGCGTGCTTGGGCTACTGGGTGAATGATCGTAGTTCCAACAGTAATGTGGAAGGAGGTAGTAGGGCCAGGTTTGGGAGGAAGTATGAGGAGCTCTGTTTTAGCCATGTTGAGTTTAAGGCGGCGGAGGGCCATCCAGGATGATATAGCAGAGAGACATTCAGAAACTTTGGTTTGTACAGTAGGTGTAAGGTCGGGTGTTGAGAAATATATTTGTGTGTCGTCAGCATAGAGGTGATAATTAAACCCAAAAGATGTTATTAGGTCACCTAGAGAGAGTGTATACAGAGAAAAGAGAAGAGGTCCCAGGACAGAGCCCTGGGGTACCCCCACAGAGAGATCAATAGAGGAGGAGGAGGTATTAGCAGAAGAGACACTGAAAGTACGATGGGAGAGGTAGGATGAGATCCAGGATAGAGCTTTGTTCCGAATGCCAAGAGTATGGAGAATGTGAAGGAGAAGAGGGTGGTCCACGGTGTCAAATGCTGCAGAGAGGTCGAGTAATATGAGCAGAGTGTAATGACCTCTGTCTTTGGCAGCATGGAGGTCGTCAGTTATTTTAGTGAGGGCTGTTTCCGTGGAGTGAGCAGTACGGAAGCCAGATTGTAGAGGGTCTAGGAGAGAATAGGTGTTGAGAAAATGGAGCAAGCGAGCGAATACAAGACGTTCAAGGAGTTTAGAGGCAAAAGGCAGGAGGGAGACAGGCCGATAATTAGAAAGACAGGTAGGGTCAAGCTTGGTGTTTTTGAGTAATGGTATGACTGTTGCATGTTTGAAGGAGGATGGAAAGGTTCCAGAGCAGAGGGAGGAGTTAAAAATGTGCGTGAGCGTAGGGATTATAGTAGGAGCAAGAGGTTTTAGGAGATGGGAGGGAATGGGGTCAAGAGGGCAAGTGGTAGAGGGAGAAGAGGCGATCAACAGCGACACATCCTCCTCTGAGACAGTGGAAAAAGAGTCAAGGAAGGCAGGAGGAGAGTTAGGAAGAGGTGTAGGATGGGAGGAAGAAACAGAGGGGATGTTCTGACGTATGGATTCCACTTTTTCCTTAAAATAGTCAGCAAAGTCCTGAGCGGAGATGGAGGAAGGAGAGGCAGCGGAGGGTGGTTTGAGTAGAGTATCAAAGACAGAGAACAGTCGGCGTGGGTTAGACTTGTGCATGTTGATTAGTGAAGAAAAGTAGGCTTGTTTAGCTTGCGAGAGGGCAGAGTTGAAACAGGATAGCATAAATTTGTAGTGAAGGAAGTCTGCGAGAGTATAAGATTTCCTCCAGAGGCGTTCAGAGGAACGAGTGGAGGAACGCAGCATGCGCGTGTGGGAATTTAGCCAGGGTCTAGGGTTAAAAGGGCGAGTGCGGCAGAGAGAAAGCGGGGCATGTAGATCAAGAGAGGAGGACAAGGCAGAGTTGTAGTTCCTGACCAGTTTGTCAGGGTCTGTAGTAGATCTGAGAGAGGAGAGGGAGGAGTGTAACGTGGACTCAAAGTCAGGTAAGTGAATAGAGCGCAGGTTTCTGCAGAACCGGGGTGTAGATGGAGGTGGAGAAGTTGAGAAGCGAGATAGAGAGAATGAGATGAGGTGATGGTCAGAGAGAGGAAAAGGGGAAATGGAGAAATCAGAGAGAGAGAAATTTTTAGTGAAAACCAGGTCTAAGTAGTGGCCATCCTTGTGGGTGCTGGCTGCAGTCCACTGTTGAAGGCCAAAAGAAGAGGTTAGAGAAAGAAAGCGGGAAGCCCAAGGGAGAGAGGGGTCATCAATGTGGCAATTGAAGTCCCCAAGGAGAAGAACAGGGGAGTCTGAGGAGAGGAAGAAAGAGAGCCAGGATTCAAAGTGAGAGAGAAAGGCAGAAGGGGGATGAGTAGAGGTAGGTGGGCGATACATGACCGCCACATGAACAGGGAGAGGAGAGAAGATCTGGACAGTGTGAACCTCAAAGGAGGGAAAGGCAAGAGAGGGGGAATAGGAATAGTTCGGTAACGGCAGAGAGATGAGAGCAGGAGCCCCACACCTCCACCCCTGCCATCAAGGCGCGGAGTGTGGGAGAAGGAAAGGCCACCATAAGAGAGGGCAGCTTCCAGAGCAGAGTCAGACTGAGTGAGCCAGGTCTCAGTTATAGCAAAGAGAAGCAGGGAGTGAGAGAGAAAGAAGTCATGCACAGAGAGGAACTTGTTAGAGAGGGAGCGAGCATTCCAAAGGGCACAGGAGAAAGGGAGAGAGGAGGGAGGGTGGCAGGGGATGGGTATGAGGTTGGAGGGGTTAACACCAGAAGGAGTAGAAGTTGTATGTGGGAGGCGAGGACGAGAGCAAGTAGAAATAAGGCAGGGACCAGGATTGGGAGAGATATCCCCAGAAGCAAGGAGGAGAAGCATGGATAGAAAGAGGATGTGTGAGGATGATTTGTAGGGGTGTGTTTTAGTGCAGGAGGTATAGCTGTGGGGTGTCAGAGGGCGCAGGTAAGAAAGGAGTTCATGTGAACTGAGAAGTGGGGAAGAAAGGAGAGATGGAGATATATGAATAGAGTTAGAGACATAAGGAGACTGGTGGAAGGAAGTGCATAATTTGAAAATAAGTGCGGTTGCAGCAAATATAAAAAATAAAGGCGGCATCACAGCAATAGTTAAGTGTTGAGATATCAAAGAAATATTTATATTCTCGTAAGGTAGCAGGCATTTGATGTCAGCAGTTAACAAAAAATACAGCGGCAATTTACATAAACAATATTTGAACAATCATAGTATGGTTTATACACTGCCCGGCACCACTAATTATTCCATTTACAAACCTTAACTTTCAGGTTTAATTTTAATGAAAATATATCTATTTAAAAAGCTTCTCCCTTACAACTCTTATAGCAACAATATTGTATACAGGTAAACCACTTAAATATCTGTTTTTCTCAATGTAATAGAACCCAATGTAATAGAAAATCAAACGTTTCAGTTTGCGCTCCCCCTTTGTCTGAGCCCCCCCCCACTCCGCGGCATCATATGACATCACAACATCATGTGACGCGTTGCCATTTGACCCCTGTCATGACGACGTGTCGCAGAAGAGCCGGCTAAGAGCAGGTAAGTGAAATCGCAGAGGCCTCACGCCTCCCCTGGCATTAAATTTAAACACCTCGGGTTAGAGCGCAGGGCCTCTGCAAGCCCCCCCCCCCTTAGGAAATCCCGCACCCCCCTGTGATAGGATACACATACATATTATTTACATAATCACCTTACTCCTTCAGGAAATAAGAGCAGCAGAGAATGACTCGCTGAATACATCTCTGACAACCAGCTGAGATAAACAGTAGATATAAAGACCCACATGAAGGATGTGAACACCAATAGTTCCCAACATCATACGTGAAGTGAACTATGGGAAAATATCAGGTATGTTACCACTCTGCGATGTCACTAGTTATTTAGCAATGCTTTGCTAACACCAATACTGTTAGTGTGTTAAAACTATCTATCTATATTTTACAAACTAAACTGTCATGCGGCTAGATATCAAACTAAAATAATGAGAATCTAAAGTTAGGGTATTTATCTTGAGCAGTGTTTCATCTGTGATATTGGGAGGGGTTTTGTGGAGCAATTGAAAGCACTATGACACTGGTTACATGATACACTATTATATTTGCTATAGCAATATTACACAAGACAATTATACAAAAAGAAGGCCTGTGTGTTTCCTTTATTGTTCAAGCTATTTACAATGTCTTGTTGAAGGCTCCGACTCCGTGAGCTGAAACGTTGACTTATGAGATTCAGCCAAGGCATGTAGCCCAATAAAGCCTTTAACGTGGAACACAGCAAGAGTGCCTTTGATGGGGACTGTGACAGGGTGAATGAACGTCACCAGCCATATACCTGGCAAACCTATGTTTAGGCTTGCAGTGCAGCAGTGACGAGGTTAAGTTTCAGTTGAGAAGGGCTGCTTAATTAGTCTGACCCCAGCTGCATAATCAAGGTGTTTTAAAACCCCCAGGCTGTACACACATGCAGGCTAGCTGGTCAGGAGACAGGACTGAAATACTGAAGAGATTACTGCTATAAGGTCTGTTTTCAAAGTACATGTGTGATGAACTGTTTGTGTCCTGCATGCTGAAGAGAAGCTGCCTTGTTTTCTATGCTGAAGAGAAGCTATTTTGTTGTTGTATACTAAAGAGAAGCTATTTTGTTTTTGTATGCTGAAGAGAAGCTATTTTGTTTTTGTATGCTGAAGAGAAGCTATTTTGTTTTTGTGTGCTGTATGTTTTTAAGGCTCAATAAATAAGCCTTATCAAGAGAACCCGCGTGTGTGGTTGCATGTACCCTGCAACAGAGACTATGAGGAACTCCCATTCCCAAAGAGAACCTCCTTTATTGACAATTTGGAAATCAAAGAACTTTTTTTTAAACATTTAAAATGGGGTGCAGCCACTTTCTCTGTGTGTTAATTAAACTAAGGGAAAACAGCTGAAAGTATAATATGAAAAAAATAAAATAAAAAATACACTTTGGATGCACCATCTATAATAAATAATGCATTAATGGCGTAGAGACTAAGAGATTCATTTTTACTCTTCCTGTGCCACTTGTGTGCCTAGCAGAGGTCATTGGGAGGTTTGGAATAACATTCTTGTAATTCTTCTTCTCCCAGCCACACATTAGTCATTTTATGCCATAGGAATGGCAAATAATTTTCTTTGATAAACATAATTAGCAATTAAACGTCATGTATAACCCAGCATCACCTTTGTTCCACGGAAGAATGACTGACTGTGATTAAACGTGTAATCCCACTTGGAGTCAAAGTCAATTACTGGCAGTGGTAATGTTTACAGGAGCAATCCGTCCTCCGAGGACAAAGAGAACTAAGAACAGTGACATGCTTAATGGGTTAAATGCAGCTGATTGACACCTCTAACAAAATCAGTATAACAGCTTTTAAATAATTTTTAAACTATTTACAAATGCTTTAAAGGGTTTTATAATATATACAGTAGGCTGATGTCTTCTAGTGATCAAATGAACAGTCCTTAAATCTACATGTAGCCCCCCTATTAAAGGACTACTACTTTCTGTAAGATTACTGGCCATAAGGGATCACTTGGGTTACTCCCCTCCCCTCCCAACTTTGTGATGTAAGAGTCAATGTAAAGGTATACAGCAGGGCCCTGGGTATACAGCGGGTTCTGTTCCAGGGGCCCGCCGTATAGTGAAAATCGGCGGAAAGCAGATCCGGCGATTTTCAGTTCTGTGCATGCACAGAATGGCGTTTTTGCCGTTCTGCGCATGCGCGGCCTATGGTCTGCGCGTGCAAACTACGGTATGCGCGCGCAGACACCGGTCTGCACATGCGCGCCGGGCGCAACCGCCCGTTCTGCTCATGCGTGACTGAAAATCAAAGATGGCGGCCCCCTTCTCGGTGCCGCCGTATCGGCGGATCGCCGAAAAGCGGGGCCCTGCTGTATGTTGTAGAGGTAAAACTCACTAAATGCACTTCCTGACGTGGAATTTCTATTTCTATTGGAAAACGAATTAAGTGCCTATTTAGTCATACTTCAGAGTTACCAAAATATAAAACTCATTAAGTAAGATTTTGAAATAAAGTAAAAAAAAAAAAAACATAGAACAATTAATCGCCTTTTCCTTAGTACTCCAAGAATGTTGTTAATGATTTATCTCTAGGGCGATATATAGCCCCCCTTATGTTCTAGAAGCAGGTTCTGCAGAGTTATGACTGGGGTCCTCACTGTGTGTCCTGTACATAGGTTTGTGTGTTTAGGAATATGTATTAAGATGTGTTCTATCATCCTTTATTGTTTTCTAGTTACATATAAACAGTCATGATCACCGAGAGGTCAAAACAAGGTCCCTAATTGTTTGCACTCTCTGAGGGAGAAAGTCAAGACTATCTAAAGATACCAATATCTCTTATAAGGCCGTCACAAATGATGGGTACAACTTTTTACTGTAGAGACCCCCCACTATTAGTCTCCAAAATAGCAAGGTAAAAATAAAAAGGGTTTATTACATCAAAAAAATAAGGTACACAATAGTGAACATATTATTTACAGTGAAAGAAAATACTATTAAAATCCCCAGTGGTGGGGTGGCATACCGGCTCGAATATGGAGCGTACAAGTATTCCACAGGCTCAGATTATCACGTGTTTGGGTCAATATTACGGGGAGATTATAACAATATTAAATGCAGGCTACTCTCAGAAATGATCCTGTACTCATATATGAATCTGCATGGCGTCACTCCACATTTACACACACACTCATATATCCCATAATATTGCCAATATGATAAGAGGCCGTTCACTAACTGGAACTATGTGGGTAGATGTTTGGTCCTGAGCACTAGCTAGTGCCATTGATGCAGCCTTGTCCCTTGAGAAGCCCCATATGTGTGCTCACATAGAGCCTGCCCATCCAGCAGGTTCTCCTTGCATCTTAGGCTAAGATCCCGCTCCCTCCGTCAGCGCGCCCGCACTGCAGACAGGCGGGGCGCTGACATACACAGACCGCGATATGCGGTCTGTAGGGAGCGGGAGCCGGAGGTGGGCGGGAGTGGGAGGCTTGAGCGGGAGGGGGGGCGTGGCTTGAGCGGAGGGACCCGCTACTCTCCCCCCCCCTCCCTCCACGGCTCGGGCTGCTGATTGAAGGTAAGCAACACACACACAGACAGAGGCAGGCACTCACGCACTCAGACACACACATACACACACACAGACAGGCACTCACGCTGCTTTCACTCCACACTCCTCCCCGCTGCCCGAAGCCTCTCCTCCTCCCGAAGCCTCCCCTCCCCATTGGCTTACAGCCACACCACGTGACGCGTCAACGCTAGGAATCACCATTCTCTTGTATCCCGTAGCGACTGACGCGCCACAGCGTGTAGTAAGCTGTGCAGCCAGGGGGGACCGGCTCCGCAGGATTCCCCTGCTGGTGGGGAACTCGCGTGTGGCCGCCTGTGCCACCGAGCGCAGCGGGACCGAGGCCTTAGCCTCCTGCAAGTCATCTCCCCGCTTTCCTTTTCAATGGGCCACTAAACCATGAACCTCCCCTGGACAGGAATGGAAACTTTAGTCTTGAAAGTTATTGTTTGTCACAAGTTTCTGTCAAGGTAGAACGTATTTCAATACCTGTGACGTGTTTTAGACGGCTGTCAACATTATCACCCACGCCCAGCATGCACCTACCCAGCACTCTAAAAAAGGCTTGAGAGACGGAGCTCTGCCATTGTACATAACTAAATCTGATGTGACATCCTTTAGAGCCGGGTAACGAGTTATATACAGGTAAATAGTTGCTAGTTATGTTGCAAATAACAATTATAAAGCCATTAGAAGCGATAACAGACAAACATATGTAGCTGATGAGCATTAATTCTGTTGACTTCAAGAAAAGGAAAACCTTTATTTCTCACAGCGCAAACAAATAAAAAAAAAAAGTCATAAATGCTATGGGTCCCCAAAATGTCCCAAACCATTTGAACTAGTATGATGGATTTTTTGTCGATAGTACCTTGTGTTTACAATGAAATCACAAAACATATTGGGGTCCATGCATCAAGAAAGTGGGCTGCGTTGATGAAAAACAAAGCACTTTGTCTGTCTGAAATGACACATATTAAATGTATTTCTATTGTTGTAAAATAATTGAATTAAAATCACTTTGTTCTCTTCTAAAAGTTGCAAGCAGATATTTATGGAGTGCTTCGTCACCAAAATAATAGGTTACATCCACTGTGCAGAGCTTATAACAGCAGTCCTACTTTTTTAAATGTATTTTTCTTTCATAATTCAGACTGAAGCTGAACCATATGGAGCTGAACTGTGCTATTTTTAACTTTGGGACAACATGATTTCAATGATGCTTATCGGTTTAGCTGCTTGGTTTTCTTCCTGAATTTTCAAAGTTGGTGCCAGTGGTCATCCAATGAGAAGTCTCAACATCATGCCTACTAAAACTATGTTGTTGTTTCCTATTGGTCTGTGAGACCCGCAGGATTTGGCAGCCCTTTTGATTTTCTTTCTGGGAGCAGAAACACCAACACTACACGACTAAAGGGTATATCCACAAAGCTCCATTATATCAGGGCAACCGACGCCACGTTACCTAAATAGTTAACAGACGTTAACTAAAATAATGAATACTCTCAAAAGTCTTTAATTCAATCAAAATACAATTTCACTGACAAAAGACAAAGACGTTTCACTTAAAATGCGCATGCTCGGAAACACTGCTAGACATGCATTATGGCTGTTTCTAGGAGGGGCAAGCCAGAAAACAACAAGATAAACATCATTAAATTAGCCAACTCTACTCTAAAACTATATGAAGTTTAGGACAAATCTTTCAACAACAAAAAAATTGATTTTAATTAAGTTTTAGGTCAACCCTAAATTACAGTGTATGTCCGAATGTGCAGGAAATTTACATTACAACATGACGCATATACACGATACAAAAGCACGTTTGAGATCTGACGGTTTCCAACATATGATATATTAAAATATCTTAATATTATGTTATGTAGGCCTCTCCTTGAGGAAAATGATTTAAAGAGCATTTACACTTAACAAACATGAAATAAAATTATTCGATTTAAACTCCTTGGCTTAATATTTCCAAAATTGCGGCACTTCCCATTTATGGGAATATCTCCCTTTCTTAAACATATTGCCAGATTAACGTACATGGCCAGAGCGTACAGTTATATGATTTGTGCGGTGAACTTGACGAAATAGCTGAAAGCTCAAACAGCTTCCCCAAATCCAGTTACATAAAACAGTAATGTTGTTCCATGAGAAGTGGAAGTCCCTACACATTTCTCTAGGAAACTGAACTACCGGAGGAATTGTTATTTTTACAAGTTATGCTCGGAAAGACTCCAGAGATCAGGTGAAGAAAAGAATATGGAATAACAAAAATGGCAAGGCAGGTGAAGTTAACCGCATTTACTAGAGACTAGAAAATAACAGCAGTTTCCCCTTGAACCACATCAATGCTGGACTCCAGTCCTAAATGGGTTAATAACACCGAGTGTTCATTTATTCCCCCGTATTCTTGACATGGACAGGGAATGGATGATCCTCTTGTCTAGGTACACTTGCGAACTGGAACAGATTATGCTTATCTTGGAATGTAATTAATAACTGACTGACGAACACATGCTATGGACATTGAAATGGAGATTCTTCTCTAGGCCTATAAACAGAAATGACTGTGAAACACCGATGCCTGTAAAGAGCACACTGCCCCATGACTTCTCAAAGAGGCTACACGACAGCAAAGATAATCAGAAATATGCCAAGGCTAAAATGGTTACCGTGAGGGAAACACTGCAATCTGATTGGATGAATGACAGGGGTTTAATCTTCCAAGGAGTGTCCGTCCTACACATTCCAAAGATAAGAATTCAACAGAACACAGGCTTAGGCACCGACAATGTCACAAAAAAAAGACACAAACATTGCGTTTTTTTCCTGAAATATTCATAATTGTGAACGAGAAATTACTTGGATGAACTGCAGTGGCCAAAGCATCTGTATTTTAGTTGAAAGTCGGTGGATGACAGCACTTCTTGTTGTACCTAGACAGGAACTCACAATTGGAATAAGGAAAGAAGGGCGGGTAGCCGTGTTGGTCCTTTCTTAAATTTAGTAACAAAGGCCGCCTGTACATTTCAAAAGAGAATAGCCTTCTACAGTATGGACCGCGCGAGGCCTCTGCAACCTCTACTTACCGGGATTCAGCCAGCTTCAGAACGGGCGACCATTGCAACGCGGCGTCAAATGACACAGAGGGGTCATGTGACGTCACGGTTGCCTTGGTAACGTGACGTTAAATGACGCCGCGGGTCACGCGTCATTTGACGCTGCGCGAGGTAAGGAGGGGCGGCGCACAATGGAGGAGAGCAGGCAGGGGCCTTAAACCACTGATATTGACATTTCAAACTATTCAGGGCTGTTCCTACTCCAGGTGATACATACCCCTAGCCATATAGAGATCAGTCCCTGGGTCATGGCCGTGAGTCTTTATATGGTCCCCCTGGGTAACAGATTATGGGGTTTCTCTCTCCACAGTGTCCGGATTCACCTCAATTTAAATACATTTATTGCCGTTATAGCTGCATGGGTCACGTATATGTACAAATTGTGGACCCGCAGCTGTGGCTATTTTTCTGATGCACTGACATGCTCCAGGATTTTCTACTTGAAGGTTTATTAAGGGAAAATATTGAGTAATATCTACATTATTGGACAGCAACAGTATTAGTAATAATAAACATGGCTTTAATGAGGGACACATCTTACCTAACTAACCTTATTAGTTTCTTTGAGGAGGTAAATAGGAACGTAGACCACAGCAATGCAGTTAATGTGGTCTACTTAGATTTTGCAAAGGTTGCTGTCATAAATGGTGCATTTCCAGGTTGAGCTAAAGTTGGAAATGGATTAACTAAAGGTTAGGTACCGGGGCCGCTGCATTTTAAGCAATTTATTAATGACCTAGAGGCTGGAATAGGGAGCCAAGTCTCCATCTTTGCCGACGATACTAAATGATGTAAATTAGTAAAATCAGAGTAGGGTGTAATAGATCTACAAGACGACTTGGACAGACTGGAAACTTTGGCCGGTGAATGGCAGATGAGGTTTAATACAGTTTCAAGGGTCCCTACACTAATATAAATTCTTAATAACCTGTGCATTGCCAGGAAGAATGATTTATAATAAATCTGTCAATATAAGTTGCAAAAGTTCTAAGTCTGATTGAAGCTTTTATTAACCTGTACATTACCAGGAAAAGCACTCTGTAATAGATTTGTCACAATCACACTGCATGCAGGCAAGTTCCTGCGGGGGTTCAATTTGAGCTTGTAGGTGTTCTGTATGTTTTATCATTCTTGTGCAGCTAGTCTTGGCTGTTTTGGAGGGTGGCAACCTCCTATCCAATTGAAGCTCACTCCCTCCCACATTTAAATGGTTAAAAGCTCACTCCATGGCATCTCCCACTCTCAGGGGAACTTGCCTGCATGCAGTGTGATTGTGACAAATCTATTACAGAGTGCTTTTCCTGGTAATGTACAGGTTAATAAAAGCTTCAATCAGACTTAGAACTTTTGCAACTTATATTGACAGATTTATTATAAATCATTCTTCCTGGCAATGCACAGGTTATTAAGAATTTATATTAGTGTAGGGACCCTTGAAACGTGGTCTGCCGTGAAGTTTGGCTCAAGGGCTTACAACAATTTGGCCAAAATGTTAAACTAAAAGACCATTTTATTTATTAGTTATTTATACATGTATATTTAGGCACTGTACCGTATATAAGTTTTTCTGGATGTGCACTGAGCTTTGTCTGTGTTTTATGTTATGTCTCTGGTTTTAAATACATATTGCCATGCTCAGTAGCACTCCTCTGTGAAACTTATATGCTTATATATATGTTGTGGGTATTTTGGGGGTTCAATTTGAGCTTGTAGGTGTTCTGTGAGGTTTAATACAGGTAAGTATAAGGTTACGCAGTTATTATACATACAAACTAAATGGGACAAAATTAACAATAGTGCTCAATGTCGGGCAGTAGCTGCAAAGGCTAATGGGATCTTATCTTGCATTAAACAGGGTATGGATAGAAAGGAAGACGGCAACATTTTGCCACAATATAAATCCTTAGTAGCACCACTTACTGAATACGGAGTACAGTTTTGGGCACCGCGTCGTAAAAAAAAAAAAAAAAAAAAACACTATGTAAATAGAAAAAGTGGATAGAAAAGCCACCAAATGAATAAAGGGCATGAAAGGCTAGCCAAATTATATTTATTTACATTAGAAAAGAGGCTCCTAATGATCTCCCCGGAGCTGCTGGGCCTGGGACAGTTGCCCTGGCTCTCCTCCCTTGTCGGTGGCTCTGTAGCAGCACAGAGGGAAGGAAGTGTACAGATCCATGTAAGGGTTGAGAAACTCAACAGATCGTTTTCAAGTGGAGTGGAAAAAAAAGAGTAGTAGGAGCAGGTTATCAGATATAGGTGTGAAGAAGTGTAGGCTAAACCTTCTCTGAGATGGAGGGTAGGAAGTACATCATTATAGTGTCTTAGAAACGGGTCATTAAGCCAGTGACTTGATTGGAAGTCAAGACGTTGTATATATGTAAAGAACCGTGTCCTTTCCTGTGCGTTTTTAAATTTGGCTCCAGGAATAAAGTTTACAGTTTTGCATCCACAGGCAGCATGGATTTCTGGGCTACAATCCCCTATAGGATGTGTTAGTACTGCATTGTGTATAGAGATACTGTGACAGGTAGAGAGATGTGTGAATGTACCAAAATTCGTTTTGCAATAATAGTTTGAGAACATTTTATAAAAGTTGGAAAACTTGCGAAATTGCGATCAAACCGGAGGGAGAGGGGAGTCCTATCTACCTCCAATAAATCACTTATCCTCCATGTTGAGATATACCTGGGAAACACCAGAGATACATTACCTGGTTCTCTCTCTCTCGCTCTGTAAAGCCTTATTTGAGGATCTGGATAAAACAGGTTAAGCAAATTATTGGCAAAAGAGTCCGATTGTGCTAAATCTTTTCACAACCGAAAATAGGTACATTTCGTCTGCTTTTACGGTTGCCAGGTGTCCGGTATTGAGTTACTCTGTCTGGTAAAAAATGAGATTTAATACCGGACATGTATTTACCTCTCTGGACATGTATTTACCTCTCTGGACATGTATTACCTCTCTGGACATGTATTACCTCTCTGGACATGTATTACCTCTCTGGACATGTATTACCTCTCTGGACATGTATTACCTCTCTGGACATGTATTACCTCTCTGGACATGTATTACCTCTCTGGACATGTATTACCTCTCTGGACATGTATTACCTCTCTGGACATGTATTACCTCTCTGGACATGTATTACCTCTCTGGACATGTATTACCTCTCTGGACATGTATTACCTCTCTGGACATGTATTACACTCTGGACTTGGTAACCTGCCTGCGGAGTGGCTGAATGGGATTTCCCCTGACAAGGGAGAGAGCAGGACTGCTGCTGCTAGGGGGCTGCTGCAGCTTCCTCCATCCTGATTGGCTGCTGCTGTGTAATGCAGCCAATCAGGATGGTGGTGGCAGGAGCCTGGGGGGTGGGGCCAAAGAGCGGAGGAAAAGCATGTAGCAGAGAGAGGTGAGGCTGTGTCATGTGTCTCCTGTCTACATTTGTTCTGTTTTGTCCGTGTGTGTGTGTGTGTGTGTGTGTGTGTGTGTGTGTGTGTGTGTGTGTCCGTGTGTGTGTGTGTGTGTGTCCGTGTGTGTGTGTGTGTGTGTGTGTGTGTGTGTGTGTTTTTCCTCTGGCTGTCCTGTGGGGGTGATAATGGCAGAGAGGATGAAGGGAGAGGGGGGTGAGAGGATGAAGGGAGGGGGTGTGAGAGGATAAAGGGAGGGGGGGGTGAGAGGATGAAGGGAGGGGGGGTGAGAGGATGAAGGGAGGGGGGGTGAGAGGATGAAGGGAGAGGGAATGAAAGAGGATGAAGGGAGAGGCGGTGAGAGGATGAAGGAAGGGGGTGAGAGTGGATGAAGGGAGGGGGTAAGAGAAGATGGGGGGAGGATGAGGGGAGGGGGTGAGAGGACGAGGGTGGTGGGGGGATGAGGGGAGAGAGAGGATGAGGAGGGGTGCAATAATCTTGGAATTTGTGGGAGGAGCATTAAGATCAGTATTGCTCGCCATGGACCTGTATGACTGCAGGTCCGTTATTTATAAATGATCTGACCATTACGTAATTTGTTCTAAATGTCACTCCAAGCATGCACCAATTTGCATACATTTCATATTCTATTTCCTTTAAAAAACAATCCTCGGAAGGGCGCTCCCTCACAAGACTCCTCCCCAGATTTTGTACGAAACAGAATATAAATTGGTGCAAATTGGTGAATAGTTGGAGTGAAATTTAGAATTTTTTTTACATAAGTCAGGTCATTTCTAAATAACATTCTTCCTCACCAACGATTCTCGCACACGTCGCCCTTTTCACCATTTTGTCCAGTATTTTTGGACAAGCCACCTGGCAACCCTATCTGCTTTGCAAAATTCGGCAAAAAGTTTGCACATTTCTAGTGGCAGGGAAATGCACCCTGCCCCTTCTTAATATGCAGACTGACTCTGTGTGAGCCAGATCTGGGTTTCCAGCGAACTGGAGCTGCATTGCTACAGTAATTGCACCGATTAATCAGGCCCTCCTACATCAGGCAGATAGCTCAGTAAGATTGCAGGAGAACTGTGGCTGTACTACGTGCTTCTCTCCTTAACTCAGGGGTGCGCAAACTTCTTGCGCTGCGCATCCCCTGCCTTCTCTTGTGCTCGATCGCGCCCCCCCTTACCCTCAAGCGTCAAATGACGCTGCGGGGTCATGTGACGTCACATCTCCATGGTAACGGGCGGCATTTCACACCGCGTTGCCATGGAGACGCGTGGACAAGAAGCTGATGAGTACATTTACAGAGCCTCGTGCTCTTACCGCGGGGCGTCTGTAACCCACACGCACCCCCCCCCCAATGAAGTCTTGGGGGGCGCGCCCCCCAGTTAGAGCACCTTAAACTACCTGGATCTTAAGACCATGGCTGCTGAACTGCTGCTTTTTGATAGGAAAGTCCTTGTAACTGGGAGTTACAGCTCTTTTTGGCCCCGTCAAACAATTAAAATTGCATTTTGATTTATAAAACCAGGTCACAATATCACATTTCAATTATTTATGGCCTTCAGCGTTATGGGTGCTTTGTAAAGCACAGAATATTGAATAAACAGATTGCAGTCCTAACTGATTGCAGGTCAAAGCCTGCCCTTTTTCATTGTATTGTAATAGTCCTATGTGACAAAAGTTTCTGGGCTACATTCCCAAATACAGAGCACACCATGCCAGAAACGGATCTCTCCGAGATGCAGGAGTCTGATGTTGAGAATGTAAACAGTGCAAAGAGAATCAATACATGTGGTGTTGGCATTATTATACAAAAGCCACATGCTGTATGACAGGGTTATTGTGTCCCAAAGCTTGCTGGGAAACAGAGCAGACCTTGTGATATAATGAAGGTTCAATACACTCATTTCTAACTGATGAAAAAAAAATGTACGCATCGTAGCTGAAAAAGTACCAGCACCCCAATTCTGAATACGATCGATAGCAACTTAACTGGTAAACGGTCTGAAATAACAAGTGTGAATATATGGCAGGATGGACGATACAGAAAGGATGAGCCATTAAAGCTTGGCCTGAGGGTCGCGCCAACATCTCTCCCAGGGCCCAGAACCAGTCGCCACTCGGCCCTGGTTTGTTGAGGAGGGTTGGGGTGAAGTGCTGTCAAATTGTTCAGCGGCCTTAATTGTTGTCCAGTGTGAGGGGTTTTGGAGCAATAACTTTTGCCCGGGGGATGCGGGTCCATGGGCTCCAACTGTTGTCTGGAGTGGGTTTGGGGGACCTGACTGTGTAACTGTTAGTGGCGAGGTGGAGGTCCTCCCAGGCAGTTTATGGCGGAAGTCGAGCAGGACGTCCAGCGGGGCCCGGGACAGCGAGGGTCCCAGCGTTGCCATGTCAGTGGCACTTTTTTTTTGGCCTATTTACTTTTATTTGAGCAACTGATATTTATTTAAAACAAAGGATAGCAAAGGTTACAGTGCTCTCTGTGCAAAATGACTGGTGGGAAGTGTATTCATGTTCTGCTTTTGCAGATGATTAACTTTATAAAGACACGAAGGTGAAGTCATGTCATTCAAATACAAGCGACACTGGAGTGCATATAACAACTTGTTGTACGAGATAAAGTTCTCACACTAGATCCCTTTCATTGCACTCAAAATACACATTTAGTGTTATTTAAACATGATGAATTCATCAGAATTAATAATTATTTTGGACAGGATGTTCCAATACACCTTGAATGTAACACGGACTGGAAAAATAATGTGTACTATGAAAATAATAAAGTTTTATTTCAACAAATACTTGTGTATTATTTACAGTGTGTAATACAGTGTGCGCGACACTGGAGTGACATTAACCTCATTCTCTCAATTGAGCATTGGCAGACACAGACTCTAGCAGTGCTCGTATCGTCTAAACCAGGCCTGTCCAACTCCAGTCCTCAAGGGCCGCAAACAGGCCAGGTTTTCAGGATATCCCTACTTCAGCACAGCTGGCTCAATTAGTGCCTCAGTATGACTGGAGTTGGACAGGCCTGGTCTAAACATAATCTACTAACTCATTTTCTAATGGTTTATACAATGTTTCACTAGGCTTTTTTGTTTGCCTTCCTTTGGATCAAAATATTGTAAATTACAATTTACAATTATGTAACTAAGGGGGGGAGGGGAGGGAGGGAAGTGAGGAGGGGAAAGGGGGAACAAAAAAAAGGGGTGGGGAAGAAACAGGGTGGGTGAGAAAGGAGAGGGAGGGAAAGAAAGGCAGGAGAAAGCAGGAGCTGTTTTAAGTTAAAAAAAACAACTGGGATTGCTGCTTTAAGTGTATTAACGTAAACGTACAGAAGGATCATTTTTCATCGACACTTTATTAAAGATATACCTTTGGTTCAAATGATCATTTGCCCTTTACAGTGAGGCGTCTTGCTAACATTAGTTGCATTGGCAGTATGCCATGAACAGCATCATTAACCCCTCATTTCCAGAGGAGCCTCCAAAGCACGCATTGCATATTACTAGAAATGTGTGTTGTTCTATAAACACGTGTAAGGATGTGCATATATATTAAAGGTTCCGCGCTGTCAATTACATAGGTAGCGCCATATTGTCCCTGTTTGCCAGCGAAGTTACTGCGTACCAGTTGGGCTGCGCATGCGCGAGGGAAGCGCGCGAAGGGTAATATTAAGTAGAGACTTGGAGGGGGTTGAACTATGAACTCTGACTGTGAGAAGGTCAGCTGAGGCTGAGGACCAATGGGATGCGAGACTGTGTATGCAGGAACCGGATGCGTGTGGGCGGTGGGTCAGAGCAGCGAGGGAGGTGAAGGAGGAGGTTGGCGGAACCTCGTGTGCGAGAGCAGAGGGTCAGTGACCCGTCTGCTTAGGTAGGGTATGCCCACAGCCCCAGGAGCCTTTCCCCTGCCATCGTAAGGTGCTGTATTTGTAAGGACGCCCATAGTCGTCAGGGACGTTCCCCTTTAGTGAGGGTCATATGCGGAGCTGCGGAGCTGCGGCCGCCATCTTGGATTTTCCCATCTGACGGTGCTGCAGAAGGGAGAGACGGCGCAAGGCTGGATTAACACCAGGGCCCCCTGTGGAGTGTCAAGGTCATCGTAGTGACCGGAAGGTATCCTTATCTACAAGTGCACCTACACCGGTCACCAGGCGCTGATCCCGCCTCCCACTAACTAATTGGGTTTCCTGAGAGAATGCATATGGTACCATACTTTACTGGTTATGAGACATACTCCTAAGGAGAGTGGCAGAGCCGCTTATGTACAGGACACTATCCCAATAAGGTGTGGCCGAGCCACGTTGTGTGTGTGTATGTAAATGTTATATGATAAGTCTGCATATCATTTGTTATTCATGTGTGATATAAAAAGGTTGCTGTTGCATACTGCTGTTGTTAGGTTCTTGCTCAGGGTATAATCTCTATAATGGGGATCCTGGGTGAGTGGAGGCGCTGCACCACAAGTGATAAAGGTATACCCCCAGGCTCCCAATATGCGGAGGCTCAGAGCTCCTGAAGCCACAGGTTTATGCACCGTAGTCCCTTAGTTCAGGTGTTCACAAAAAGGGCTACATTTGGAGGCGCTGCTGAGATCTTAGACCTGGGGTGCCCCCACATTTTTTTGTCTCTATTGTGCAACCAACCCACATCATGTCGGTGCCCTCGGCGCTCGAGGTGCGCAAGTGGGCCCAACGGCGCGGGATTCCCTTGAACCGTGTTTTCGCGCTGGGCCATGTCCCCGCCATGATCTCGTTAGGCACAGTGACCGAGCAGGTCCGAAAGCTTCCTCTCCTGGACAATGCCCAAGTACAAGACCATTTTTATGACCGCGACCAGACCTGGCGCCGGATCTGGTATGCCACTGAACAAGATATATGCCCCGAGGCTTTGCCCCGTATACTGCTGCTGCCCGAGGCTCCGGGGGTGCGCTGTCCCATCGTCCAGGCGGACACCCCTGCGCCCCTGGCCACTTCCACCCCCCGGAGAGAGTATACCCCCACCGCTGGCGCCGCGACGGGAGGCCCCGACCACTCCCCTGACCGTGGCCTGCACCCTCACTGGCCCGCAGCCCTGAGCTTAGGCTCCTCCTCTACCCCGTCCGGCCTGCGGGCTAGCCTCAACCGACTTAGCCTATCAAGATTGGACGCTTACCCCGCTGTCGGGGATAGCTTACCGGGAGACACCTCTTTGCCCGCCTTAGCTGACGTTATCCACAATACCACCCAGTCGCTCCAGTACAGGAAGTTAAAGGCCTTCTCCGGGGAGAAACCCACGCCCCAAGGGGAAGTAGGGATAGAGGACTGGTTGGATCATACCGAACAGGTACTACCTGAATGGACCTGCACGGACGCGGTCCGTAGACAGCGCATCGTCGAGTGCTTACGGCCCCCCGCGTCCCACATGGTGCACTACTACCGAGACGACAACCCGGAAGCTGATGCGGCAGACCTCATCTACTGCCTAACCAAGGCGTATGGAGCTCCGGTGGACATGTATACTTTGATGTCGAAATTTCATGCGTTAGCCCAGAAGGAAGGGGAGATGGTATCCGATTTTCTCAGGCGACTACACCTGGATCTCTGGAATATGGTCAGGAAAGGCGTGTTGCCACGGAAAGAAGCCAACGGAATACGTACCACTCAGTTGCTGAGGGGCCTCCTACCCCTACACCCCGTGTCGGTGCGGGTCAGTAGCTGCATAACGCCCGGGCAAGCCCTGTCGTTTCACGACTTAATGGATCGGGTCCAAGCGCACGAGATGGTGTTGTTAGGGCGTGACTTAGCCACCGCCCGGGGGTAAAGAAGCCAAGAAAGTGGACCCAAAGCCCGACGTGCCTGAACCTGGGGATCTCGATCCCGAGGATGTCCCCACCCCAGTGACACCCAGACCTCGTCCCCCGACTGGGCGAAGTCCCCCAACCAGGAGAGACGAGGCTTACCTCAGCCAAATGCAGTGTTACGCATGCGGAAAGATGGGACATTTACGGGCCCACTGCCCCACCTCGCGGAGGACGTCGTCCCGATCGGCGCAGTCGATGCCGTGCCGGCCCCTGGAGGATGAAAAGGTGTTGCCATCCTCTCCGAGCCCCCGAATTGGCCCCGCCTCCCTTATTCGAGTGGTTATTGAGGGCATCTACGCCGCCGCATTATTGGATACGGGATCTCAAGTGACCATCGTGTATCGGCCCTTCTACGACCAACACCTACACCAACTACCGTTGCTATCTGCGGATGCCTTGCGACTACGGGGACTGAGTCATGAAGATTACCCCATAGACGGAGTAGTAAAGGTGCAGTTAGATATTCTCCAGCTGAATACTGGTAAACATCACCCCATGGAAGTGGAGGCCTTAGTGTGCCCCGAGCCGCAGGACCACCCCAGCGCCCCAATCATCTTGGGGACCAACGCTGACATTGTGCGCGCGGTATTCCGCCAGTTTTTGCAGGAAGCAGGAGAAGCCCCACTGCTGGCCCTAGCGGCCTGTCCCGCCCTCCAAGAGGTCTGCGGTAAAATTGCGACTGAGGAAGAGCATGGCGTCCTCTACAGCCAAGAATGGGGACTGACCCAGATTCCCCCGGGGGAAGGACGAATGATGGTCGCCGCTTGCCATTACCCCCGTCGACGGTCGGAGGATCAGCTCTTCACCTTGGAGAGTGTGGCCCAGGACGAACAACGTTTGGGCTACAAAGTACTAACCTCGGTCAAGGAATGGCCCGGGAAGATCCCGAAGCGCACCTGGGTGTATGTGCAGAATATATCCCCGTACCCGATGACTATTGACCGGCGGCAGACGCTAGGAAGGATATACCCGGTAACTTCCGAGGAGGAGGCCTCGACGGGACTAGCTAGGAGCTCGCCTACTACCATAGCGCCGGCATTGGAATTTGACTTTGGCGACTCGCCCCTCCCGGATGAGTGGAGGAAGAGGCTGCAGGATGAGCTACACGACCGAAGGGGTGTGTTCTCCACTGGTGACATGGATGTGGGGTGCAGTCGCAGTGCCCACCATACCATCCGAATGAGCGACGCCACCCCCTTCCGGGAGCGCTCCCGCCGGCTTGCCTCAAGGGATGTTGACGAAGTGAGGGGATTAATCGACGAGATGGAAACGGCTGGCATCGTGCGGGAATCTCGGAGCCCTTACGCCTCACCCATTGTGGTAGTCCGCAAGAAGAACGGGACGGTCCGTCTATGTGTGGATTACAGAACGCTGAATAACCGTACTATCCCCGACCAGTATACACTGCCCCGAATCGAGGACCTCCTGAATGCGTTGACCGGGAGTAAATGGTTCAGTGTGCTCGACCTCCGGTCCGGGTATTATCAAGTGCCCATGGGCCAGGAAGACCAAGAAAAAACGGCCTTCATCTGTCCCTTAGGGTTTTACCAGTTTACCCGCATGCCTCAAGGGATCTGCGGTGCCCCGGCCACGTTCCAGAGACTAATGGAAAAAACCCTCGGAGACCTTAACCCGCGAGAGTGCTTAGTGTACCTGGACGACATTATCGTGTTCGGGCGGACTCTAGAGGAGCATTCCGAGAGACTGATGAAGGTGCTGGATAGGCTTGAGGGGGAGGGCCTAAAACTGTCGCTAGACAAGTGCAAATTCTGTCGGACCTCTGTAACGTATGTGGGCCACATTGTGTCAGCTGAGCTGCGGTCTTTCTTGGGGTTTTGTGGCTATTATCGGCGGTTCGTGGAGGGGTATTCCAGCAAGGCCAAGAGACTGAATGACCTTCTCAAGGTGTATCCGGGAGAAACCGGGAGAAAGGGGAGCTCGGCGCAGACACCCTTTGGGAAGACATGGACTCCAGAATGTGAACAGGCCTTCAAACACTTAAAGACCAGCCTCACTCAGGCCCCCGTCTTGGCCTACGCGGATCCTGAGCGAGACTATGTCCTACATGTCGATGCTAGCCTCAGCGGGCTAGGAGCGGTTTTGCATCAGAAGTATGAGACCGGGCTACGTCCAGTGGCCTACGCGAGCCGAAGTTTAACCCCTAGCGAGCAGAATTACCCGGTCCATAAGTTGGAATTTTTGGCGCTAAAATGGGCGGTGGTGGACAAGCTGCACGATTATCTATATGGAGTACCGTTCGAAGTACGCACGGACAACAATCCCATGACCTATATCAATACGTCTGCCAAATTGGACGCCACCGGACACCGTTGGTTAGCTGCTCTAGCCAATTACCGGTTCAACCTTAAATACAAACCCGGACCCACCAACATAGGTGCCGACGCTCTGTCTCGTCGACCTGGTCTGCAATCCACCCCTGATGAGGAAGTCTGGGAGGAGATACCGGGCCCCGGGATTCGTGCTCTCTGTTCAGTAGCGGCGATAGTCGATGACAACGTAGCATTCTCGGAATTACGGGTGGTTGACTCGTTGGGATGTCATTCGCAGGCTGTTCCTCGGGCCTATCAAGGTCGAGACGGGATGAATATCAATGAAGATAATATCATAGCGTGGAAGGATCTAGTGCATTATCAGACACAAGACCCCATAGTGGAGCTAGCCCGTCAAGCTGTACAGCAAGATAATCCGTCTATACTGAAGCGGGCCCCCAAAGACTTGGTGAAGCTCCTGTTAAATGAGTTTGGGAAGTTTGAAATGGACAATTGTTTGTTATATCGGGTGATCTCCTATCATAACCATCCCGATCGGCGTCAGTTGTTTTTACCGGAACGTTTGAGAACACTAGTCCTCCGGGCCCTTCACGATGACCATGGTCACCTGGGCATTGACAAGACCTTTGGACTACTGCAGGATAGGTTCTATTGGCCGAGAATGAGGGAGTCAGTGGAGCAACATTGTAGGAAGTGTAATCGTTGTTTACAAAGGAAGACACTGCCTACCAGGGCGGCTCCTATGGCACACTTGAAAAGTTCGGGTCCCATGGATTTGGTGTGTATGGATTTTCTTTGTATCGAACCCGACAGTCGGGGAGTTAGTAATGTTCTGGTGATCACTGACCACTACACTAGGTACGCCCAAGCGTTCCCTACGAAAGACCAGAAGGCCGTAACGGTAGCCCAAGTACTATGGGAAAAATATTTCATTCACTATGGGTTACCAAATCGTCTCCACTCCGATCAGGGCCGGGATTTTGAAAGTACACTGATACGGGAGTTGCTCACCCTACTGAACGTTGCCAAGTCACGTACTACCCCGTACCACCCCGAAGGGGATGCCTTGCCCGAACGGTTCAATCGCACCTTGTTGGATATGTTGGGTACATTGACGAGCCCGCAAAAGACGGAGTGGAGTAAACACGTCGAAGCATTGGTACATGCGTATAATTGTACCCGACATGAGTCCACTGGGTATACCCCGTATTTCTTGATGTTCGGAAGGGAAGCCCGGTTACCGGTGGATGTGCGCCTACGGATATCTACCGATGGGGTATCCAATAGGACGCATTTCCGATACGTTCAGCGACTAAAGGACAGTTTACAGTTGGCCTACAAATTGGCTGAGCGGACGACCGCACAATTGAATGCGGGGAATAAAAGGCGTTATGACCACAAAGTACGTTACAAGGAAATTCACCCCGGAGATGCGGTCCTTTTACGCAACTTAGGTGTTCCTGGGAAGCATAAATTGGCAGACCGGTGGCGGGAGGGTGTGTATGAGGTGGAGTCACAGATGCCGGGTCTTCCTGTGTACCGGATCAAGGATTCTGAAGGCCGCGTAAAAGTGTGGCATAGGAATCATCTGCTTCTCATACCTCAAGTAGGGACGGATGAATTGGAAGCCCCAGCCACTGCCCTAGATGGAGCAGTTGAATACACAGAGGATGGCTCAGAGACTATAAAAATTGCCACCTCTGAGGATACAATGGAGGGAACCTCTCAAAGGGGCCTTCCGGCCGTGGAGGCATCTCCCGAAGGAGCCACGGGTAAAGAGCCTTTTGGCCCGAACATTGATCATTTGACTCCCGTGAGTCAGCCTCTAGACCCACAAAGTCCATGTTTTACACCCCAAAGAGACTGTGCTAATGCTGAACACCCCTCAAGGGTAGAGATCGAAATACCAGTTGAGACTGAGCACTCTGCAGAAGAAGCAGAGGAGGATCAACCCCGCCGAAGTCAAAGAAACAGTCAACCTCCCATGCGAATGGCATATGATCAGTTTGGGGCACCCCATTATGAGGCTCAGCAGTGGGCTCGGCATAGGATGCAAGCTATGATGGTACTGTTTAATGAGATGTGTAACCTAATCTAGGAAGAGAGGGTTGTGTACATAGTTAATATATATGTGGTTAGGTAGTCCAGCGGGGACGCTGGATTCTGGAGGGGGGAGAATGTAAGGATGTGCATATATATTAAAGGTTCCGCGCTGTCAATTACATAGGCAGCGCCATATTGTCCCTGTTTGCCAGCGAAGTTACTGCGTACCAGTTGGGCTGCGCATGCGCGAGGGAAGCGCGCGAAGGGTAATATTAAGTAGAGACTTGGAGGGGGTTGAACTATGAACTCTGACTGTGAGAAGGTCAGCTGAGGCTGAGGACCAATGGGATGCGAGACTGTGTATGCAGGAACCGGATGCGTGTGGGCGGTGGGTCAGAGCAGCGAGGGAGGTGAAGGAGGAGGTTGGCGGAACCTCGTGTGCGAGAGCAGAGGGTCAGTGACCCGTCTGCTTAGGTAGGGTATGCCCACAGCCCCAGGAGCCTTTCCCCTGCCATCGTAGGGTGCTGTATTTGTAAGGACGCCCATAGTCGTCAGGGACGTTCCCCTTTAGTGAGGGTCATATGCGGAGCTGCGGCCGCCATCTTGGATTTTCCCATCTGACGGTGCTGCAGAAGGGAGAGACGGCGCAAGGCTGGATTAACACCAGGGCCCCCTGTGGAGTGTCAAGGTCATCGTAGTGACCGGAAGGTATCCTTATCTACAAGTGCACCTACACCGGTCACCAGGCGCTGATCCCGCCTCCCACTAACTAATTGGGTTTCCTGAGAGAATGCATATGGTACCATACTTTACTGGTTATGAGACATACTCCTAAGGAGAGTGGCAGAGCCGCTTATGTACAGGACACTATCCCAATAAGGTGTGGCCGAGCCACGTTGTGTGTGTGTATGTAAATGTTATATGATAAGTCTGCATATCATTTGTTATTCATGTGTGATATAAAAAGGTTGCTGTTGCATACTGCTGTTGTTAGGTTCTTGCTCAGGGTATAATCTCTATAATGGGGATCCTGGGTGAGTGGAGGCGCTGCACCACAAGTGATAAAGGTATACCCCCAGGCTCCCAATATGCGGAGGCTCAGAGCTCCTGAAGCCACAGGTTTATGCACCGTAGTCCCTTAGTTCAGGTGTTCACAAAAAGGGCTACACACGTTTAGCATTTATTTTCTGTTGTGCCCAGCATACCACGGGGTCTAGGTATCAAGGCACTTTTGGAGCAAAACTGGAGTATTTTCAACCCGTTTCACTTCTGCCCCGGCTAGTGACATGGGGCGCGTCAGGAGGAGGAGTTACATGTGCACAGATTATACTTATAGACTGTAAATTCTTCGGGCTTGGACTCCTTTTTCTAATGTATACTTTTAATGTCTATAGTGCTTATTCTTCTCTTTATATTGCATGTTATTATGACACGTGTATTCCTGCTGTGAAGCGCTATGTACATAGATGGCGCTACACAAATAAATATATACATACATAATGAGATGTAGCCCATTCTGTGTCTCTGGCGTCATTCTTTTTCCCTTTCAATTACGGCAATCAATCCTCCAGTGGTACAACAGAGAATGGTAACAAGCTGTTCTTACATACGTTACAAACAGTTCTCTAAAGAAACACTGCATGAGTAGGGCACCAAAATAACTGTCTTCTGCGTTGATTCATAGAGCCAGTGATCTAATCTCTGGGTATTCTCATCTGTTTGCATTTCCTTCACTTCTATGGGCTCTGCTTCCTACACTTTGTGCCCTGTGCTACTACCAGTAGTGCCATGTGCTGAGATTTAGGGCGCTGGACAAGTCCAATACTCGGCTTAGAAAAAGAAGTACGAAATATACAGATTTTTGTTTTCATGGATATGGGGTGTTGACAGTGTACACAATGCTATACATAGCTAAATATATAGCCATACTAAATACATGCCTTGCACTGAGCAAGCACTAATATTATTAGCCAGGCGCAGGCACATACACAGACGCAGAGCGGTCACTGAGGTTTGAACTAGGTGTGCCCACATAGAAGGGCAGTGCCAGAAATGAACTCCACAGCTAGAATCTGTACAAACTAAATGCATAAAAATTATGACAATGTACACCTACAGTTGTATTCCCCAGAAACATACATTGGAAATATTAACCTCTTCAGTGCTGGTAGAGCTATGTCCCATCTGTAAGCATACCACACAAGTGTAATGTCTTATTAAAGCAGCAATGCATTTCAGCTCCAGGGACCCCCGTCTTCCAGAGATCCTTACCTCCGTAGGGTGTGCCGGTATCCATGCAGCAAGGGAACCGTGGGTCTAACGAAATGGCGACGTTTAAATGTCAAATGTCCCACGGGCCAATAGGAAGCCACCACATCATCCACTGCGGCTTTGTACTGGCCCGCGTGACCTGGTCATTTAAACTGCATCGCTACAAAGGTAAAAGAACCTCTGAAAGCAAGGGGTCCCGGGAGCTGAAATTAATTGGGTTCACCTCCCGAGATCCCCTGCTTCTATCCTGCAATAATAATAATAAACTAAAAGTGCTTTAAAGTTACATACAGGAGTCCCATATACTGTATGAGAACAAATAAAGTTGAGGTGAGGAGGGGGGACTCTGCCTGTACAAGCACTTGCTGAACACACAGTGACATCACACAAAGGAAGTAGCCGGAGGAAATTAAACCCCTCCCAAGTGTAATTTTAACAGGATAAATATCAAATACTTATAGATGTGAGACTTGTGTAAAAAGGCATCCATCACCCAGATGTGACCCCCGCAAACAGGTCACTGGAATTAGTTCACTTTGGTCCTAGGAGGGATTGCCACTTTAACGGAGACTAGAGGTTGGCGTTAGAAGTTATTTGGGGTTTGCCAAAACATAATACTTACATGTTTACCAAGGTTTTACTGAAAAGCGACCATCTAAGTTTTAACCCTTTGAGTGCTGGAGATTTCCACCGCCCCTTCGGCACTCGCGATCACGTGACCACTTCACCAAAGCGTCACAGATGACGGAACGGAAGAGGAGGAATCCCTCCCCTGTACTATACTCCTGAATGGCATCTCCGCTGCAAAAACCAGCAGGAAGATTGTAACGTATTTACTATGATATGGGACTCCTGGCGTGTCAGACCCCATGACGTAGTAGCTACCTCTATAGGCATCCAGAGGGTTAAATAAGCACAATTGAAATGTCCCCATTAAGACAATATCGTTACAGCAGAACTGTCAACATCTATTTGAAGAGGGAGATCTGAGACCAAGTGCCAGCGTCTTGTAATGCTGTGGAACCAATTTAATGTCGGATTAAAGCAACAGCTTGCAAGGTTTTAGGGGCATTATTCAATGTGTTCTGAAACACTACAATCGCTACATTTGTACAAATTAATATTTTAAGTAGGCTGCCTTGCCTGTGAAAATGCTACCAATCCATTTATTTATAAATCAAATAATTCAGTACGTCAAGCCTTTTAACGTACAAATTTTTACTACAGTAATAATTCCTGAAGTCGTTTTTAGCACTAGACTTAGCATCACCATACGGGAAGTCTGTCTTTGGGGACTTAGTCTGGCACCGTATCCTCAGACTGCCAGGGGACTGGGAACACTGAGGAGGTCTGTGCTGGGGAAGACCACACTCAGTCTGAGAACTCCCCCTAATGACCAGTCGTGGAAACACACTGGGTAAAAACTCCAGCAGAACACAGACATACAGACAGATATTCACCACACAAGTCCTGCATTGAGACGGCATGTCAGTTTGGCCATGCTCCTCAGTGGCAAGCCATTGGGTACTCTGCGGTAAGTATACATAGATTTAGAACACATTCAGAGCATGCACGCTGATAAGGGTTGCCACCATCTTTTGAATGCTAACCAAGGAGACTTTTTCCAATTCAATTTCAAGAAATGTAATCTCATATTCCTAAACGTGATATTAGTCGGGCCTCCCCTCCTGACTGGTGTAATCCTAATCACATGGAAAAAATGAACCGGTATAAAATATAAACGTGAATACAAGTACGTCAAAATACTTGGATATTTGAACATTTTTTAAAACAGCATAACATGACACATATGTTTAAAAAAAAAATCAAAAAAAATCAGTGTAGTACAGTAGTATAAGATAATACAGACTGCAATTTTTTTCTCGCTAGCCTCCTCCTCCTTTCACCTCTCTCCGCCTCCTCTTTTCACCCCTCTCCTCCTCATCTCACCCCCCTCAACAATGTACCTGGCTTCGGTGGAGGACTGCAGGAGAGGAGGATTGCGGGATGTGGCGCAGAGCGGTGGCAGAGGACGGCAGCGGTAGAAGAGGACGTTTACCCGCCTGCGATGCATGGCGGCAAAGGAGTTGGACAGTGGGAGCGAACTTGGAGCAGGGTGGCAGATGAGGAGGATGGCCTGAGAAGAGCTGCACTGTAGCAACTGCAGGCACCGGAAGTCAGTGAAGACTTCCGGGTCGAAACGATGGGGCGTACTCTTCCATGGCCATCCTCCTCTGCTGCCCTGCACCGCTCCTCCGGTTTTTCCCGCCACCGCCCCACAGTTTGCGCACCCCTGGAGTAGATACTCAAGTATTTTTGCAAATAAAAACATACAAAATCTGTTTCACCCGGAGATTTCAAATCTAAACAAATAGCCCGGAGATATGGAACCGAAACATGTAGTGTCCGTGTCAAACCCAGAGTGGTGGCAACCCTGACTGTGATATGGGAAGCTCGGGTAATTCCATCACAAGTGGTGGTAATGAGACAACTGTATACACCGTGGATGCCCAAAAATTCTCATTGGTCTCAGTTTTTGTTTTTTTCATTGTTACAATAGAGAAAAAATTGCCGTAATTTACATTTAAAATTCCCAGCCCCCTAGCAATAGCCCTGCTCTCTCCCTACTCAGGGAAACACATTCATGTCTAGTATTACCTCTACTTATTTACTGGACAGTGCGTCCAAATACAGGACAGTCCGGTTCAATACTGTACACCTGGCAACTCTATCATACTTACTGTTTAAGGTTATGGATGTGCTAGGGGGCGGCATCCCGTGGAGCAGACGGAAACTATCCATGTGATAATAAATGAGGGTTCTGTCATTCCTAAATAAGACATAAGGAACGAATCCTCTTCTTCCGTTCATCATGATTTCTAAGTATTAACCACTTCAGTGCCACAGTGTGAGGAATCCGTTCCTGCTTTTTGCTGGAGCTCATTTCTGCAGTGTTGGTGAGCTCTCAGACTACCCTTCTCCTGGAATTGCAAGCACTAGCACCTGTGCATGCAATCACTGCAACTCTGTTTCTCTACTCTGGCATTGGAGGAACTCCCACACAATACTGTCTTGGGATTGGCTATCTGCCCTTCTTATACTGGCCTCTTTCTCCGACTCCTTGTCGAGCATAAAAACGAATTACGCTTGGATGTAACTGTGTATGCCACAAACATTCCTGCCTTTGGCCCTGTTCCTGAGACCTGCTACAGAGGTCTGCCTCCTGTGCTGAAGCATTGGATCCCCAGTGCTACTCTACCCTGTTCCCAAGACCTCATGCATCCACCCCAAGCAGAGGTCTGCTTCCTGGTACCTGTGCTGAAGCTCTGGATTCTCGGTGTCTGCCTTAACCTGTTCCTGAGACCTCCTGCATTCATCCCAAGCAGAGGTCTGCTTCCTGGTACCTGTGCTGAAGCGTTGGATCCCCAGTGCCAGCTTTGCCTGTTCCCTGAGGCCTGCTGCCTTCTCTCCTTGCAGAGGGCTGGTTCCTGGGACCTGCTGTATATCTCCATTGCAGAGGCCGTGTCCTGGTTCCTGTGCTGAAGCGTTGGATTCCCAACGCTAACCTTCTGTTTCCTGAGGTCTGCTGCATTCCTGCCTTGCAGAGCCCTTCGTTATGGGCCGCTCCCGCTCCTCGCGTAGAGGCCATTCCCGCAGTACGGCTGCTACGCTGAAGCGGGGCGTAGCCGATTCCTTGTTGCCAAACTTCTGCCTGGATATCGATTACCCTGACGTCTCCAACCCTGACCCTGGCTTGTCTAAGGATTACTCTACATTCTCCAACCCTGACCCTGCTACGAATGACTACGAACTGTTCAATCCAGAACCGGCTTCGTGGTCTACGGTCGGTATATTCACATCCCCACCTCAACCCCGCGGTCCGGTCACGGTTTGTGGCGAGCACGACCGTTACACAGTGACTAAATGCACTGCAGAGATTATCTGACATTCATTATTAAAGCATAATGGAAGCAGCCATCTTTAATATGATCCGAAATGGAACGTGGTTCCCTATTTTTTTTTTTTTTTTTAAATAAGAGACCAACAGAGTTTGCAATAATTTGCATCTAAAAAGTTTTATCTACAGTTTGTGTGCAGGGATTTTTGTTTGTTGCCTGTACTTAACAGCTCTGATCTGTATTAATTCATCTTATCCCTACAGAGTAATTAAGAATAAGTACAAAGGCCTGAATTGCTTGAAATTAAATTCTCTCATTACAACAGAAGTCGGGCTTGTCCCAATCCATTCATAGCCTAATGTTACTGCAAAAGGAAATTGGATCTCTCGTAACACTAGAAATTTCTTATTAATATTGGTGTTAGGCAACCTTCCAAAGTCAGCTGCATTGCAGCAGGATATAAATTTTACCCTCAACAGCAATCCCAAAATGAGTATTGCGCACACAAGGTGCACTGTGCCACGAAATGCAATATTAATCAGCTTGGTAATTAAAGGAAAGATTTTTATGGTTTGCAGATCCATATTGAGCTTTTACTAGCGATAAAAAGTTAAAGCTCCTCCAGTTATTTCATGCTAACAAGAGCAGGGAAAGACAGCAAGATATGTTAATTAAAGCTGTAATTTCTGGAACTTCAGTGACACTTTAATAGCAAACAACAAACAGGTGGTGAGAAAAATAAACCAAGCAATAAACCTTTAAAGATACAGTCCAATTTCACAATTTTTGCTTTTTAACCCGACATCAAATAAGTTATGGTGGGGAAAAAAGTGACAAAACAACTTCACCGTACGTACGGTGTACAGCAAATAAAAATACCACTTGTGGGTACATTTGCATGTCTTAGACAGGTCTACAACTCTGCTTTTCCCCATTAACGATTAGCATCCACTGCAGCTAGGGATTCTGGGTAATGACATGTAAATATCATAGTGTGTCACAACTTCTACAACTTCTTCCCCGACGACGTTGCAGCTCTCTATTCGCCCCCGGGATTTTGCAGCCGTAATTATTTCCCGCATGGGAGCTAGAAACACCAGCAATAGGTATGAAGGGAACTAAAACTAGCATGGTTCCAGTTCAAATTCTTACAAATAAAAAAAGAAACAGGAGTAGATAGGATTGTTACTGCTCCTTTTTTCATGTTTAGAGAATATAATGACATAACATTTTTTTTCCTATGACTACCATTATACGGTTTCTAAAACCCACTTTATACTTTATCCTTGATCAATGCAGCTTTCTTGGGCCGCGCTTTTAGTCCCGGGGATGTTGCGTCAAAACAAATGTATTGAATCCGTTGCGTGCGCCTATAGTAGGAGCGACGCGACGGATTGGTCGCAATCGCTGGAGCAGGGCTGCCAAGAGGGGAGGACCAAGGATACTGGCGTCCCTTGCCCCGTGAGTCAGGGGGGCCCGGCCGCCCAAGCCCCCTGCGCGGCCGGGCGCCAGTTAAACTTTAAAAAAAAAAAATGTGCCGGGTCTCCCAATCGGCAGCGCCGGAAGTCCGCAGCTGGCCTGAGCTTCCGGCGCGAGAGGGAGGCCAGGCGCGTGCAGGGGCAGCATCGCGCCCCCCCTGCAACACCGAGCCAGCCCCTGCGCATCGCCCCCCCTGCAGCACCGGGCCACCCCTGCAGCAGTGGCCCTCCCCAGCCACATCCAGCCGGCTCCTCAGTCCACCCCCCCCCACGGCATCAACCTTCCTCCCCACCCCTACCGGCATCCACTGGACCCGGCCTGATCATCCACAAGGCAAGTCTTTTTTTTTTAATATGTATTGGGGGGCTTGGGGAGGGTTGTTTTTTTTTTTAGTGTGTGTGTGTGTGTGTGTGTGTGTGTGTGTGTGTGTGTGTGTGTGTGTGTGTGTGTGTGTGTGTGTGTGTGTGTGTGTGTGTGTGTGTGTGTGTGTGTGTGTGTGTGTGTGTAATATATAGATAGATAGATAGAGAGAGAAAAAAAGGGGGGAAAACACAGGCGCAAAAAATCGCTATATATAATAAAAAGAGCAAAATACGGATGGAAACAGTGTCTGATGTCTTTGAGATGAATACTCTGAAATGAATAAAGAGAAACAAAATATGGTGAAGTACGTTCTGTATTGATATATTGCGCAAAAGTAGACAGCTACTTACAAAGTAGCCAAAAGTTTAGGCATGTAGGACACATAAGTTCCTCTCCTTCCTGCTGGTCTGTATGGCGGTCTGCTCCTCTCCACGTGGAACGCTGAGATTTTGCGACCGCTCCGTCTGCAGCCGATTTCCAGTACTCCTGAGTTGCTCCTCCAGTCTCGCGAGAAGCGAGCATGACGTCCCTGGACTTGTATCCGTGCAGGAGCGACAGGCAATAACGTCCAGGGTAAAGGCTTAAGATTATATCTACTAAGCTCCCCCCTATCTTCAGAATTGCCATACTCCGATTTCCAGTTAGATATAGTTCATACTTTGGACATTATTGCCTGTAGCTCCGGCACGGATACAAGTCCAGTGACGTCACGCTCGCTATCTCGCGAGACTGGAGGAGCAACTCAGGAGTACTGGAAATCAGCTGCAGACGGAGCGGTCGCAGAATCTCAGCGTGTCTCAGGGGGGGGGGAGAGAGGGGGCTCGTGAGGTGTGAAATGGGGGGAGTGGGTGGCAGACAATACCGCCGACACGGGGGGGGGGCCCCGCTTAAAAATTTTGTCCCGGGCCTCACGATTTCTGTTGGCGGCCCTGGCTGGAAGTCAATGAAAATTGATATTTCAGCGACCACAGCGCATCGTCAGCGGTTCAGCCAATGAGGGTGAACCGCTCACGGGCACGCCCCCCTCGTCTCTAACACTATATGCAAAAATCGCTGCTATAACGGCGACGGGTGACGTCACGCCGTCGTCGCCGTTGCAAGGGCAATAAGCGCGGCTTTAGTATGACCATTCAGACAACGGGCCATATCTACTAAGATGTCTTCTACCATAAAGCACCTTCTGGCGCAGGAAGACACGTAACAGCCCTTTCAAGTCAATGGGCTGTAAAAGCAGGGTTTCCACCTTTTATTGAAGGCTAACCCAGAGACTTTTTGCAATTAAATTTCATTTTTTATATGTATTTATTTTATTTATATATTTATATATATTTACTACTCTTACCGTCTCCAGCAACGGCATCTCCTCCTGCAAGGTCACGTCAACATGGCTCCGCGACTTCAAATGGTCTGCGGCGTCACGTTGCCATGACAGCGTGACACCTCATGGCGCCACGTGACGTCCAGTTGTCATGGCAACGCAATGCCATTTGACGTTGCGGACACATGTTGATGGGACCCTGCAGGGGGAGACGCCAGAGAAGAATACAACAGAACGAAGTCCCTGGTGCAAAAAGTTAAGTAAAACCAGTCCCAGAGCTCAGATTTCAGCAGCTGGGGTCGGCGTCTCTCACCCCACAGCCGTTACTCGACTCCCTCCCCCGATTACGTCACCGCTGTTCTGTCGACTCCTACTCAATGCTGTCATAACCCCTGAGGAAGTTACAAGCCCTAGTGACAAAATGCATAGGGTGGAGTCTAAGCCACTGTCACCATTGAGTAGGAGCCGATGGAACAGCGGTGACGTCATCGGGGGACGGAGTCGAGTCGCGGCCGCGAGGAGAGAGACGCCGACCCCAGCTGCTGATGGCTGAGCTCCAAAACTCATGCTGCTGACGGCATTCTTTTAACAAGCAAAAAGACCAGGCACTGTGTGAGTGTTATGTTTAGGTCTTGCGCATGTACTAAATGTAATTTTATTACGCCATGTTTATTCGTGGTTAACACCATCACCCGGTGGAGACTATGTGGGATCCCCAGATTCAAGTGAAAGACTGGCTCAGATTATTCATCTATCCATTGCCCTGAACTCTTACATTCTGTAAGTAGGCAATTGTATGTTGCAAGCATCTGACGCTGTTGTGATGTACTGTGCAATGGTCTGCTATTCTGTTTATCATACAGGATCACCAACTATCTGAAAATCACCATCTGGAGTCATTATCTTGTTTGAGACTGGTTTTATTCACTGGGATTGGTTTTATTTCGCTTTTTGTGCCAGGGACTTAGTTCTGTTCTATCTATTGGTAATACAGGTTTTGGGAAAGACTTGTTTTTTTTGTTCCCTAGGCAGCCATCCCTAATTAATCAGAACAAAAATCAATTAAGGTGACTGCAGCTCCATGAACAAAACTAAGGAAAACTCACCAGCAGGAAGTAACTAAAAACACTTTATTAGAGCTACATAAAAAACATTATGTGAACAGAAAAAAACTCTCCTCCCACACGTTTCACGCCCCCTAGTGGCGCTTTTTCAAGGAAAAAGCTTCCAGCTGCTGAGTTTTCCCTATTTTTGTTCATGAAGCTGCAGTTACCTTGATCGATTTTTGTTCTGTTTACCTACCTGATCGAAGGGACGCCAATGGGGGTACGGTGAAGGATGCTTGCAGTCTAGCAGTGTCTGTGCAGCCAGCGCCAGTCTCAAGAAGCTGCAGGACGGTGAACACTAGCGAGTACAAGCTACTCTATACCGGCATATCAGGAGACATGGGTAAGGGCATTTGCCTAATATATTCCCTCTAGATATCTCCCCCTGCTCTCCACTTATGAATATGAACCGTTTAGCTGCAGCAATTACCTTAAAAAACGCGAGTTCATAGGCTTCACATAGATACCATATTCATCTATATACCTACCTGGTTGCCTAACCCCCTAGAGCTCGAAATCGGTTTGGTTCTCATCCCTAATTTATGACCGATTCACTTTGTGTTTTTTCTTTTGGGACATATTATATTAATGTAATGGTGTTTATAATCACAGTTTATATTAAGCATTAATATCACAGTGGTTTATATATTTGTAGGCAGAGCGTTTTTGTGCATGTTATTTGTTAGTGTTGTTTAGGGGGAGATGTCGCTGGTTGTTTCCGCCGCCACAGAAGGTAAGAGCCTAAGGCCCTGCCCGGGGATTTCACAGGTAAACCCATAGCCCGGAGGTACGTGGCCGAAAACCCGCAGTCTCCATGTCAAACCCGGCGTGGTGGCAACCCTGACTGTAAGGTGTCTTCCAATGCTGGAAGGTGCCTATAACAGAAGAATGTTTCATAATCATATGTACAATTAAACAGCATGAAACAAAACTGTATAAAGATGGCACAGAAGGCGTTACATGTACAGTGTTCATTCCATTTATTACAACTTCAATGCATTTTATTACCTTTTTAAAATCACTTAACGGCTGCAATGCATGGGTGCATTATAGATAGAGATTCCGGGGTTTATTGAAGTGAAACTTCCTTAGTGGCACCTCATTCGAACTGTGGCAAAAATGGATTGTGGAGACAGAAATGAAACGGATGTGACGTCAGTGCTGGCAGTTGAGGCCGGGCTGTGTTCTGGCTCAGCCCGACCCCCAACACTGACATCCCACCCGCTCAAAAAATCAAATGCGGCGGCGGCGGCGATAGCCACCGGCGCCGCTCCTAATGGCCGCCGAACCCCCCACACGGCCGCTGACATATGCGGCGGCGGCGATAGCCGCCGGCTCTGCTCCTAACGTTCCCCGCCCGCTGCCCGCTTCCGTGCCGCGCATGCGCAGTTGCCATGGC